>NC_036854.1:1928135-1946273 GCF_002910315.2 Salvelinus sp. IW2-2015
TTTGTGTGTGTGTGTGTTGTGTGTGTGTGTGTGTATGTGTGGTGTGTGTGTGTGTGTTGTGTGTGTGTGTGTGTGTGTGTGTGTGTGTGTGTGTGTGTGTGTGCGTGTGTGTGTGTGGTGTGTGTTGTGTGGTGTGTGTGTGTGTGTGTGTGTGTGTGTGTGTGTGTGGGTGGTGTCAAATCTGTCTTGTGTCTGTGTGTGTGTGCGCTTGCGTGCATGCTTGCTTGTGTGCATGTGTGTGGTATGTGTGTGGTGTGTGTTTGTCGTAAGACATCGGACAAGAGGAGGCGACACTCAAACAGGATTTTACAAATGGAAAATGGAGATTCAATCAATCATATTTATTTTATATAGCCCTTCGTACATAGCTAATATCTCGAGTGCTGTTACAGACCCAGCTAACCCAAACAGCTGGTAATGCAGGTGTAGAAGCAGGTGGCTAGAAAAGATCCTAGAAAGGCAAAACCTAGGAAGAACTAGAGAGGAACAGGTATGAGGGGTGGCAGTCTTCTGGCTGTGCGGGTGGATTATAACAGACTATGCAAGATTTTCAAATGTTCATAATGACAAGCATGGTCAATAATAAATCAGGATAATCTCAGTTGGCTTTTCATAGCCGATCATTAGAGTTGAAAACGCAGGTCTGGGACAGGTAGGGGTTCCATAACGAGGCAGAACAGTTGAAACTGGATAGCAGCAGGCAGGCGGACTGGGACAGCAAGGAGTACACGGCCGGTAGTCGAGGTATGGTCTAGGGCTCAGGTCTCCGGAGAGAAAGAGAGAAGGAGAAATTAGAGAGAGCCAAGATTTTCAAAATGTTCAAATGAAGCATGGTCAAATATAATCAGGAATAATCTAGTTGGCTTTTCATAGCCGATCATTAAGAGTTGAAACAAGAGGTTGGGACAGGTAGGGGTCGTACCGCAGCAGAACAGTTGAAACGGAATAGCAGCGAGGCCAGGCGGACTGGGGACAGAAGGTGTCATCATGCGGTAGTCTTGACGTATGGTCTAGGGCTCAGGTTTCCAGGGAGAGAGAGAGAGAATTAGAGAGAGCATACTTAAATTCACAAGGACCTGGATAGACAGGAGAAGTACTCAGGTAACAACTGACCTAGCCCCCGACCATAACTACTGCAGCATAAATACTGGAGGCTGAGACAGGAGCGGTCAGGAGACTGTGCCCATCGAAGAAACCCCGGAAGGGCAACAGGAAGGATATAACCACCACTTTGCCAAAGCAAGCCGACCACATAGAAGGGAAATCCTCAACCACAACTTACATCCTGAGAAAGGCCGAGTATAGCACAAAGGTCTCACAGCAGCAACAAGGGGGGGCGCAACCAGACAGGGAAGATACGTCAGTAACTCAACATCAAGTGAGCACCTTAGGGAGGCATGAAAGAGCACAGCAAGCCAGTGACTCAGCCCTGTAAGTTAGAGGAGAGAATCAGTGGAGAGGGGAACGGCTGGCAGAGACGCAGGGCGGGTTGTTGCTCAGAGCTTTCGTTACTTCAACTCTGTGGCCAGACTACCTCAATATATGACCTACTGAGAGATAAGTTTCAGTAGAATTAAAGGTTGGACCGAGTCTGCGTCTCTCACATGGGTAGGGCAGACTGTTCCATAAAATGGAGATCTATAGGAGAAAGTGCCTCCGTGTTTGCTTAGAAATTCTAGGGACAATTAGGAGGCTGCGTCTTGTGACGTAGCGTACGTATTGGTATGTACGGCAGGAGCAATCGGAAAGATAGCGTAGGAGCAAGCCATGTAACGCTTTATGGTTACAGTTAAACCTTGAAATCGCCTTGCCTTAAAGGAAGGCGAGTTGTAGGGAAGTAGCGATGGAGTAATCTGGATCAAATTTCATTGTTCTAGATACAGGATTGCTAGGACCACGTACCTCTCTAGCACCATAACTGAAGTTCATATTTAGTGCTTTATCGGGTAGCCGGAAAGTAGAGCATTGCAGTAGTCCTAGACCAGAAGTAACGAAAATGCATGGATTACATTTTTCTGATCATTTTTGGACAGAAACATTTCTGATTTTTGGCAATGTTACGTAGATAGGAAAAAAGCTGTTCCTTGAAACCAGTTTGATATGTTCGTACAAGAAGAGAGATCAGGGTCAGAGTAACGCCGAGGTCCTTCACAGTTTTATTTGAGACATTTACACACAATCAAAGAGATTGTCAGATTACAGAAGTTCCTTTGTTTTGGGACCAAGCACAAGCATCTCTACTGTTTTTGGTCGAGATTTAAAAAGTAAACGTTTTCAGCATACCCTATCCTATATGTTGAAACACAGGGCTCTCTACGACGGGGCGAATTTTGGGGGCTTCACCCACCTGTTTCACTTGAAATACGCTAACGCTGGTGCTCATCGCATAGCAGTGCGAGAAAGTTAACATTATGTCTTTCGAATAACATCCCAACAGACCGCTACACACATACATACACAAACTCATTCCCGAACTCCAGCTCGGTCCTAACCACACGGACTTGAGGAACACGAAATAGGTCGTTGATTTGTCCAGCACACGGAAGACCATTCACAGAGACAAACTGCTATCTTTCCTGACAGGTAACGATCTAACATACACAGGCAGAACTATGTCCGTCGTAGACCATTGGGTTTTCAGTCTCTGCCAAACATGTGGTGATCGACTGGTGTCAAAGGCAGGCACTAGGTCTACAGGAGTGTCTCTGTCACATAAGGAGATTATTCCATCCAGGCATTTGCATTGTGCAATTAACAAAACCAATCCACTAAAACCATTGTTTTCTAAAGAAACTGTAAAGAAAAAGAAGATTATACGTATTTTCAGTGTCTCTATACATTCTCTTCATTTTCCTCGTCTAATATGTATTGATTTTAGTCAATTTTAACTGCCGCACGTTAAGACAGAGAACCCAGACCGAGAAACAAGAAGGCAGGGTCGTATTAATAAGCAACAGAACCGAGAACAAGAGCCAGGGGTGTATTTCAATAAGCCCAGCGAGAAAAGAGCAGGGTCGTATTCAATAAGCACACAGAGGAGACGAGAAACAGAAGCAGGGGTCGTATTCATGCGACGACGAGAACAGACAGGCGGGTCCTCATTCATAAGCACCACGCAGACAGAGAACAGAAGGCACGGGGTCGTATTCAATAAGACTCAGACCGACGAACCAAGAAGCAGGGTCGTATTCAATAAGCACCGCAGGCCGAGAACAACGAATGGCAGGGTCGTATTCAATAAGCACCAGAGAGAGGATTCATACACAGATCCAGACAGAACAGGGTCGTATTCAATAAGCACCAGACCGAGAACAGAAGCAGGGTCGTTCAATAAGCACGAGACCGAGAAACAAGCAGGGTCGTATTCAATAAGCCGACGCGAAAAGAGTTCTAGTACCTAAGACGAGAACAAGAAGCAGGGTCGTATTCAACCAGACCGAGAACAAGAAGCAGGGTCGTATTCAATAATTGCCACAGAGAACAACGAAGCAGGGTCGTATTCAATAACCAGACAGAGAACAAGAAGCAGGGTCGTATTCATAGCACCAGACAGAAGAACAGAAGAGTGTAATCAATATAGCACCAGACAGAGAACAGAAGCAGGGTCGTATTTAATAGCACACCAGACAGAGAAAAAGAAGCAGGGGGTCGTATTCAACTAAGCACAGACCGAGATCAGAGCAGGGTCGTATTCAATAAGCACAGACAGAGAATAAGAGCATGGGGGGGGGGGGGGGTGGGGGGGGGGGGGGGTCGTATTAATAAGTCAGCCAGAAGCGAGACAAGAGGGAGGGGTTGTATTCAATAAGCACAGAAGAAAAAAGAAGCAAGGGTGCGTCATCAATAAGGTCCCAGACAGAGAAACGACAAAATTAGGGCTGTCTGAAAGTCGCCCAATCCACTCCACTAAAATGCAAGAACAGAGAATGGTGCCATGTTATTTTATTTCACAGAGATGAGAGAAGCCTATCCTTGTTGCTCCTTGGTTAAAGCACTAGATGAAGTGTGGATGCTTGATAAGTAATGCTCATTGAATTAGGAGCATGATTATCGAGACATAAAGTAATGCTTGTTGAATTAGGAGAACGATTATTGAGATATGAAGTAATGCTTGTCGAATTAGGACCATGATTATAGAGACATGAAGTAATGCTTGTTGAATTAGGAGTGAATGATTATAGATTATAGAATGATTATAGAGACATAAAGCCTTTCCTGCATCTCAAATGATACCCAATTCACTACAAAGTGCACTACTGTTGGCCAGGGCCCAAAGGGTCAAAAGTAGTGCACTACATTGGGAATAGCGTTATGTTTGGGACAGGCACATTGGGCTCCTGGCACCCTCAGGTGTATCCTTGTCAGTCATTGGGTCACTGGGGCTCGAGGCGGGGTCAGAGGACCAATCAGCTGTCAGTTTTCCAGATGGCACATTAGCAGGACGATGCGTATGATCATGACTTCTAATAACCCTCAGGACCTTCCTCTCATCTCTCTCTTTTTCTATGACCAAACCGTCATAAAATCCTGTGATGTCGTGACTTGTGTTCTATTAACACTGGACGCTACACACAGCCCTTGACTTCTACTCCTCAAGGCTACACATCTCATATCATGCATGATCAAGTTTTTTTTCTTCTTTCTCGTGTTCTATGGCCGACCACCAGAGCATTATCTGATGGGATCTCTTCTGTGTGTTAAGAGCACTAGACACCACCAACAGCTTTTTCGGTTCCATTCAATGAGGAGAGGCTGTCACTATGTTCCATTCAATGAGGACAGGCTGTCACTATGTTCCATTCAATGAGGACAGGCTATCACTAGGTTCCATTCAATGAGGACAGGCTGTCACTAGGTTCCATTCAATGAGGACAGGCTGTCCACTAGGTTCCTTCAATGAGGGAGGCTGTCTAGGTTCATTAATGAGGACGACTGGTCATGTCATAGAAGCTTAAGGTTCTATGAGGAAGGCTGTCACTAGGTTATTCATGGGAAGCTGTATAGTGTTCTCATTAATGAGGAAGACGGTTATCGAGGTGTTAGGTTAATTAATGAGGGCTAAGCGTCACTTATGAAGCTTTATTCAATGAGCGAGGATTCATGAAGGGTTCACTCGGTACAGATCTAGGTATTCATATTATTTGAAGGTATCAACTAGGTTAATTATGAGGCTATAGCATAGAAGTTCACATTTCATTTGAAGGTATACTAGGTTCATTATGAGGTTACTAGGTTTAATTATGAAGGCTATCTAGTACATTAATGAAGGCTATATAGGTTCCTATATGAGGCTATCAGGTTCATTATGAAGGGTATAGGTTACATTTGAAGGCTATCACTAAGGTTACTAATGAAGGGCTATCACTAGGTTACTTATGAAGGCTTATCACTAGGTTCATTATGAAGGATAACTAGTTCATTATGAGGCTATCATAGGTTACATAATGAAGGTTACTATTTTGAAGGTTCACTAGGTTACATTATGAAGGCTATCACTAGGTTCATTATGAAGGTATCATAGTTAATTATGAAGGCTATCACTAGGTTTACATTATGAAGGCTATCACTAGGTACTTAAGTTACTAGGTACTAATGGGCTATCACTAGGTTCATTATGAAGGCTATATAGTTACATATGAAGGTTCACTAGGTTTACTTATGAAGGTATCACTAGGTTACATTATGAAGGTATCATAGGTTCTTATGAAGGCTATACTAGCTTACCTATGAAGGTATACTAGCGTTCATTATGAAGGCTATATAGGTTACATTTGAAGGCTATCATAGGTTACTTATGAGGTATACTAGGTTAATAATGAAGCTATCTGGTTCATTATGAAGGTATACTAGGTTCATTATGAAGGCATCCTAGGTTACATAATGAAGGCTTCACTAGGTAATTATGATTGGTATCAGGTTACATAATGAAGGCTATAATAGTTCCATTATGAGGTCACTAGGTTAATATGAGGCTTATAATAGATTCCATTATGAAGGCTATCACTAGGTTACATTTGAAGGATATACTAAGGCTTTACATTATGAAGGCTATACATAGGTTACATTATGAAGGCTATCATAGGTTACATTATGAAGGTATCATAGGATACATTAGAAGGCTATACTAGTTACATTATAAGGCTATCCTAGTTACATAATGAAGGCTCTATAGGTTACTTATGAAGGATATCACAGGTTACATAATGAAGGCTAATAGCATTTAAGGTTCACTAGGTTACATTTGAAGGTATCACTAGGTTACATTATGAAGGCTATCACTAGGTTACATAATGAAGGCTATCACTAGGTTACATTCTGAAGGCTATAACTGCTTCCTTATGAAGGCTATCACTAGTTTACATTATGAAGCTATCACTAGGTTACATAATGAGGGTATAACTAGGTTTTAAGCAATCTGAAGGCTTAACTAGGTTACTTCTGAGGTATAGCTAGTCCATTATGAGGTTATCTAGGTTCTTATGAAGGCTATCACTAGGTTACATTATGAAGGCTATCACTAGGTTACATTATGAAGGCTATCACTAGGTTACATTATGACTACTCTCTGTCTTGTTTTTCAGTAGGCAAACTGTCGTACAGTCATCTGATCTCTTCTCATTTGTGTATTAAGAGCACTGGACACTACACAGCCTTTTACTTTTATTTCAGCAGGATTGGCTATACAGAGGTTCCTTCATGACTCTAATGCATGACGGAAGCATAACTAGATTGTGTTTTTGGAACAGGTTGTCTCTGAATAAACAACTTTCTGTGTATTAGACAAAGGTCTTTAGAATCCTTCTCAAAAGAACTTTAGAATCCTTCTCAAAAGAACTTTAGAATCCTTCTCAAAACAACTTTAGAATCCTTCTCAAAATAACTTTAGAATCCTTCTCAAAAGAACTTTAGAATCCATCTTCATTCTTCATTCATCCTTCTTCTTCTAAAGATAACCTTTTCCTAAACTGAGGCTTCTTTTTTGTATTATATCTATATATACACTCCTCCATTACTGTCTGGAACACTGAACTCTTCATGGCTTTCACTGGGAAAACACACACACAGAGACACACACACTCACATGCACACATTACCTGTCTACTTTCTGCTCCTCTGAGCATCCAATGGCCTCCCCTCTCTCTTTTGTCTCTTTATTGTGGCGATGCTGAAAGAGAGAGGAGTCGGGACTGTGGTCGATAAAGGCCCTCCAGAGACCAATGTGACAGGGGTACTAGCAGGGGTCTTGGTGTGACAGTGGCACTTGCAGGGAGTTTTGGTGTGACAGCGATCAGCCAGTGGTACTAGCCTTAGCTAGCCGCTCCCAGGGATAGTTGACAGAGACAGGGTTAACTGAAATCTGTCTGACAGCAGCGGGCGTGAGTGTGTGTTTGTGCGGGCACAAAAGGAGCAGTTGCCTGGCGGGGGTTGCCAGTTGAGTCGTGACAGATCACCTCACAGAGAGCAGAGGTGTGAGAGAGAGGAGAAGGAGAGGTGAGAGAGAGGATAAGAGTTGAGAGAGAGAGAGAGAGAGACGGAGAGGTGAGAGAGAGGAGAGAAGGAGAGGAGAAGGAAAGGTGAGAAGAGAGGCAGAGAGAGAGTGTGGTGAGGAGGAAAGGAGAGTGAGAAAGAGGGAGGAGAAGGAGAGTTCAGAGAGAGAAGGAGAGGTGTGAGAGATAGGAGAAGGAGAGTGAAAGAAGAGAAGGAGAGTGAGAGAGAGAGGAGAGGTGGAGAGAGGATAAGGAGAGTTGAGAGAGAGAGAAGGAGAGGTGAGAGAGAGGAGAAGAGATTAAAGAGGAGAAAAGAGAGATGAGCGAGAGAGGAGATGAGAGTGGTGCGACGAGGAAGAACTGAAGGGGGGATGGAGGAGGGAGAACTGAAGGAGGATGAGGAGGGAGAACTGAAGAGGAGGTGAAGGGAGAACTGAAGAGGAGGTGGAGGGAGAACTGAAGGAAAGGAGGTGGAGGAAAAGAATTGAGGTGAGGTGGAGGAGAAGAACTGAAGGAGGAGGTGGAGGAGGGGAGAACTGAAGGAGGGTGGAGAGGGAGAACAGAAGAGGAGGTGAGGAGGGAGAATGAAGGAGGGATGGAGGAGAAAGAACTGAAGGAGGGGTGTGAGGAGGGGGAACTGAAAGAGGGGTGGTGGAAAAGAACTGACGGAGGAGGTAGAGGATGATGAAGAGGGTGGGAGGGACTGAAGGGAGGGGGTGAGGAGGGGAGAACTGACGGAGGAGGTGGAGGAGGGAGAACTGAATGAGGGGGAGGAGGGGGAACTGAAGGAGGGGTGGAGGAGAGGGGGAACTGAAGGAGGGGGTGGAGGAGGAGAAACTGAAGAGGGGGTGGAGGAGGGGAATGAAGGGGGGTGGAGGAGGGGAAACTGAAAGGAGGTGGAGGAGAAGAAACTGATGGAGGGGTGGAGGAGAAAGAACTAAGGGAGGAGGTGGAGGAGGGGAACTGAAGGAGGTGGTGGAGAAAGAACTGACGGAGGAGTGGGGGAGGGAGAACTGAAGAAGGGGGTGGAGGAGGGGGACTGAAGGAGGGGATGGAGGAGAACGAACTGGCGGAGGAGGTGGAGGAGGGAGAACTGAAGGAGGGGGTGGTGGAAAAATGACGGAGGAGGTGGAGGGGGAGAACTGAATGAGGGGGTGGAGGAGGGGAACTGAAGGAGGGGTGAGGAGAACGAACTGAGGAGATGAGGAGAGAATTGAAGGAGGGGGTGGAGGAGGGAGAACAGAAGAAGGAGGTGGAGGAGGAGAACTTGAAGGAGGGGGGAGGAGAAAGAACTGACGGAGGAGGTGGAGGAGGGAGAACTGAAGGAGGGGGTGGTGGAGAAAGACTGATGGAGGAGGTGGAGGAGGAGAACTGAAGGAGGGGTTGGAGGAGAATAACTGAAAGAGAGGGTGGGGGAGAGAGAACTAAAGAGGGGGTGGAGGAGGGGGAACTGGAGGAGGGTGGAGGAGAAAGAACTGACGGAGAGGTGGAGGAGGGAGAACTGAAGAGGGGTGGAGGAGGGGGAACTGAAGGAGGGGGTGGAGGAGGGAAACTGACGGAGGACGTGGAGGAGGAGAACTGGAATGAGGGGGTTGAGGAGGGGAACTGAGGAGGGGGGGAGGAGGGGGAACTGAAGGAGGGGTGGAGGAGGGAGAAGGAAGGAGGGGTGGAGGAGGGGACTGAAGGAGGGGGTGGAGGAGGGGAAACTGAAGGAGGGGTGGTGAGATGCGAGAGATGAGGAGAAAGATAAGGGAGAGTGGAGGAGGGAGAACTGAAGGAGGGGGTGGTGGAGAAAGAAAGACGGAGGAGGTGGTGGAGGGAGAACTGAGAGGGGGTTGGAGGAGGGAGAACAGTGGAGGAGGTAGAGGTGGGCGAACTGAATGAGGGGGTGAGGAGGGAGAAACTGAGGGAGGGTTGGAGGAGGGGGATCTGAAGGAGGGGTGGTGGAGAAGAATGACGGAGGAGGTGGAGGAGGGAGAACTGAATGAGGGGGTGGAGGAGGGGAATGAAGGAGGGGTGGAGGAGGGAAAATGGAGGAGGGAGAATGAATGAGGGGGTGGAGGAGGGGGAACTGAAGGAGGGGGAGAGGAGAACTGAATGAGGGGTGGAGAGTGGAACTGAAAGAGGGGGTGGGAGGAGGGAGAAACTGAATGAGGGTGGAGGAGTGGGAACTGAAAGAAGGGGGTGGAGGAGGGAGAACTGGGAGGAGGAGGTGGAGGAGGGAGACTGAAGAGGGGTGGTGGAGAAAGAACTGACAGAGGAGGTGGAGGAGGGTGACTGAATGAGGGGGTGGAGGAGGAGAACTGAAGGAGGAGGTGGAGGAGGGAGAACTGATGGAGGGTGGAGTGAAAGAATAATTGACGGAGGAGTGGAGAGAGGAGACATGAATGAGGGAGTGGTGGATGGAGAACTGATGAGGGGGAGGGAGAAATAACTGACAAGAGGTTGTGGAGGAGGGAGAACTGAAGGAGGGGTGGAGGAGGGAGAACTGAAGGAGGGGTGGAGGAGAGAGAATGAAGGGAGGGGTGAGAGGAGGGAGAACTGAAGGAGGAGGTGGAAGAGGGAGAACTGAAGGAGGGGGTGGAGGAGGGAGAACTGAATGAATGGGTGGAGGAGGGAGAACTGAGGAGGGGGTGGAGGAGGCAGAACTGAAGGAGGAGGTGGAAGAGGGAGAGGGAGAACTGAAGGAGGGGTGGGAGAGAAATAACTGAAGGAGGGGGTGGAGGAGAAATAACTGACGGAGGAGGTGGAGGAGGGAGAACTGAAGGAGGGGGGAGGAGGGAGAAAGAAGGAGGGGGGAGGGAAGGAGAACTGAATGAGGGGGTGGAGGAGGGAGAACTGAAGGAGGGGTGGAGGAGGGGAACTGAAGGAGGGGGTGGTGGAGAAAGAACTGATGGAATGGGGAGGGAGGGAAACTGAAGGAGGGGTGGAGGAGAAAGAACTAAGGAGGAGGTGGAGGAGGGAGAACTGAAGGAGGGGGTGGTGGAGAAAGAACTGACGGAGAAGGTGGTGGGAGGGGAACTGAAGAGGGGGTTGAGGAGGGAACTGAAGGAGGGGATGGAGGAGAAGAAACTGGCGGAGGGAGGTGAGAGAAGAACGGAAGGAGGGGGTGGTGGAGAAAGAACTGACGGAGGAGGTGGGAGGCGGGAAGAACTGAATGAAGCGGGGTGGAGGAGGGGGAAACTGAAGGAGGTGGAGGAGAACGAACTACGGAGGAGGTGGAGGAGGGAGATTGAAGGAGGGGGTGGAGGAGGAGAACAGAAGAAGAGGTGGAGGAGGGGAGAACTGAAGGAGGGGTGGAGAGAAAGACTGACTGGAGGAGGTGGAGGAGGGAGGAACTTAAGGAGGGGTGGTGGAGAAAGAACTGATGGAGGAGGTGGAGAGGGAGAACTGGAAGGAGGGGTTTGGAGGAGGACTGAGGAGGGGTGAGGGAGAAAGAACTGACGGAGGAGGGAGGAGGGAGAACTGAAGGAGGGGTGGAGGAGGGGGGAAACTGAAAGGGAGGGGGTGGAGGAGGGAGAACGAACGGAGGAGCGTGGAGGAGGGAAGAACTGAATGAGGGCGTTGGAGGGGAAACTGAAGGAGGGTGGAGGAGGGGGAACTGAAGGAGGGGGGGAGGAGGCGAGAAACTGAAGGAGGGGGTGGAGGGAGGGGGAACTGAAGGAGGGGTGGAGGAGGGGAAACTGAAGGAGGGGTGGTGGAGAAGAAACTGACGGGAAGGTTGGAGGAGAAAGAACTAAGGAGGAGGTGGAGGAGGGAAACTGAAGGAGGGTGGTGGAGAAAGAAACTGACGGAGCGAGTGCGGTGGAGGGAGAACTGAAGAAGGGGTGGAGGAGTGAGAACCGGTGGAGGAGGTGGAGGTGGGCAACTGAATGGGGCGGTGGAGGTTAGGTAGAACTAGTATGTGGAGGGGTTGGAGAGGGGGATCGAAGGAGGGGTGGTGGAGGAAAGAGACGGAGAGGTTGGAGCGAGAGAAACTGAATGAGGGGGTGAGGAAGGGGAAACTGAAGGAGGGGCTGGAGAGGGAGAACTGGCAGAGAGGGAGAAACTGAAATGAAGGGGTGAGGAGGGAACTGAAGGGGTGGAGTGGGAGGGAAACTGACGGGAGAGGTGGAAGAGGAGAACTGAAATGGAGGGGTGAGGAGTGGGAACTGAAAGAGGGGGTGGAGGAGGGAAGAACTGGAGAGGAGGTGGAGGAGGGAACTGAAGGAAGGGGTGGTGGACGAAAGACTGACAGAGAGGCTTGGAGGAGGGATGAAGCTGAAATGAGGGTGGAGGAGGGAGAAACTGAAAGGAGAGGTGGAGGAGGGGAGCACTGATGGACGGGTGGGAGGAAATAATGAACGGAGGAGTGGAGGAGGGGAGAACTGAATGAGGGAGTGGGGATGGAGAAAATGCAAATGAGGGGGTGGAGAGAAATAATGAAATAGAGTGTTGGAGGAGGGACAGAACTGAAGGAGGGGGTGGAGGAGGGAGAACTGAAGGAAGGGGGTGGAGGAGAGAGAAACTGGAAGGAGGGTGAGGAGGAGAACTGAAGGACGGAGGTGGAAGAGTGGAAACTGAAGGAAGGGGCGTGGAGAGGGAGGAACTAATGAATGGGTGGAGGAGGAGAACTGAAGGAGGGGGTGGAGGAGGCAGAACGAAGAGAGTGAGGTGAGAGGAGACAGAGGAAAGTCAAATGTCACCCGCAGGAGAACACTATAGACCGCAAGGGCGTGGAGCCATAATGAGGATGGAGCGAAATACACTGACGGAGGAGGTGGAGGAGGGAGAACTGAAGGAGGGGTGGAGGAGGGAGAACAGAAGGAGGGGTGGAGGAAGGAAGAAACTGAATGCGGGGCGTGAGGAGGAGAACTGAAGGGGAGGGGAGGAGGGGACACTGAAGGAGGGGTGTGGAGAAAGAACTGATGGAATGGGTGGAAGGGAGAAACTGGAAGGAGGGGGTGGAGGGGGGGAACTGAAGGAGGGGGTGGTAGGAGGGGGAACTGAAGAGGAGGGTGGGTTGGAGAAAAGAACTGATGGATATGGGTGGAGGAGGGAGAATCTGAAGGAGGGACAAGGCGATCCATAGAGCATTGTAAGCAGAACATTACATCTCTCTGCTACTGGGAAGACTCGTTTGGAAAGCATGGATACAAAATGGCTAGTGTAGACTTTTGTTTATTGTGCGAGTGTAGTGCAATAACGGAGTCATGGCGAGCCAATAAACCTGTTTGAGGATGTGTGAATATTACTTTCAATTCCAGATAGAGAGTATGAGGAGGAGGGAGACACCGACGGGAGTAGGAGGTGGAGAAGGGAGTTACTGAATAAGGGGGGGTGGCAGGAGGGGGGTGGGTACTAGAATAAAACTGAGGGCCAAGTCGGATAGAGATGAGTAAGAGAAACCTATCAGCAGAGCAGGACACCACAGCACTATGCGACACAAGCGACAAGGCAGCACCTGACACAAGCAGAAGGGGGTGGTGAGGCGAACCTGAAGAAGAACTGCGCATAGTGTTATGTGGGTTGCAAGGCGAGAAGAACTCGACAGAGGAGACGCGCGTATGGGGTGTTTGCTCGACGAGGAGGAGACTGCCGATGGTCTTTGCGAGGCAAGCGAGAACACTGGAACTCAAAGGGTGGAGGCAGCGGTCTGGACACTGTCGAGGTACTGATCTCTATACAAAAACCGGCCCACTGTCGGATGAAAAAGAAACATCGGACAAGGAGTGGTGGAGGAGAGAAATACATCTGTGAGAAGAGGGATGGAGAGGAAGCAAACTGCGCAAGCAGCGAGGACATGTTGTGAGGTGGAGTAGAGAAGACTATAAGCAGATGTGTGGGGAGGGGCAGAACAGAAGAGGAATGAGGTACGTCAGCATAACCTAAAGGCAACCTAGAAGAGTGACTAATGGGAGGAGAGAGAACATGAAGAGCAGAGAGGGGTGCAGCGACGTGACGATAGCGGAAGGAGGGGTGAGCAGGGAGGACAGACTTGACAAGTATGGCGATGTGTGAGAAAGAGACTCTGAAGAGAGAGTGCTGTGAGCCATGAATGAAATTCTCTGAGCCAACGCGAGGACTAGTGGCTACTAGATGGGAGACAAGAAAGCACGGAAGAGGATAAGGGGGGGTGTGGTGACAAAAGACGCGCTGTTGAACATCGACATAAGAGGCTTACTGTCGCAAAGAGAGGCAAAGCGGCGAGAGCGACGCCGCGCAGGTCGCAGAGGAGAGAGGAACCTTACAGATATGGTATGGGGTTGAAGACAAGAGAGATAGCTGGGAATGGAGGGTAGATAGGCAGTGTCAGAACAGAAAGTGACGAGGTGGCTGTGTGCAGAGAGACACGTGAGGACAATAGGAGCTGTGAAGTATATAAACTAGAGCTAGTTATCTCGCGGGTTTCAATGGGTTATACGTGTGTCTGATATAGTAAGCTATTCACTGCTTTTCAGTCTATGTGATAGGGTTGTTATATGGAGCTTAGCTCGTGACAGTGGTAGCTAGGTATAGACCAGCAGTGCCAGTGTTATATTTATAGGTATAGCATATAGTGCAGTCTTTGAGTATCGAAAGAGTAGATTATGGGTTAGTTGATATGATTAGCTGATATACCAGACATGAGTATATAATGGTTAGGTTGATATGGTATGCTAATTTATACGAGAACTGGAGAATTAGGTAGGTTGATGATATACGGAGAGGTATAAGCTTATGTTACGAGGCTGTGGTGTATATCGGGCGTATTAGGATAATGATGTGAATGAGAGTATCGAAGCATATTACAATGTCATGTATACGAGAGTAAGTATTGGGGTTAGGTTATAATGAGCGTAGCTAATGTCGACAAGCGGGATGTTAGGTAGGTGATATGTAGCTATTACAAAGCTGGGTTAATGTGGTTTGAGTATGCGTAAGCTATTTACAGTTGGCGTTAGGGGTAGTTGAAGTATTGGTAAGGCTATTACCAGCTGGGTTTAGGGTTTTAGGTTGATATGGTAGCCTCATTACAGCTGGGTAGTTGCATATAGGTAGCTATTACAAGCTGGCTTAGGTTAGCTTGGTATGGTAGCTATTACACAGCTGGGTAGGGTTAGCATTGATATGGTAGACTATTACAGCTGGCGTTAGGGTTAGATTTATTATGCGTAGAGTAGCTATGTACAGCTGGTAGGGTTAGGTTGATATGGTAGCTATTACAGCTGGGTTAGGGTTGAATTGTATGGTTACGCTTTTCACAGTTGGGTTAGGGTTAGTTTGATTTGATGGTAAGCTATTTACAGCTGGTTAGGGTTAGCGTTGATATCGTACTATTGACAGCGTGAGGGTATAGGTTTGATATGGGTAGCTATTTACCAGTGGGTTAGCGTCAGTTGATATGTAGCTAATTACAGGCTGGGTTAGGTTGATCATGACGGTGAGCTATTACAGTTGTTAAGGGTTAGGTTGAAATATGAGCAGTACAGCTGGGTTTAGGTTGATATGGTAGCTATTACCAGCTGATTTAGCTGTTAGCTTGGTTATCGGGTAAGCATCTACAGCTGGTTAGGGTTAGATTGATATGGTAGACTATACAGGCTGGGGGTTAGGGTTAGATTGATATGGTAGCTATTACAGCTGGAGTTCAGGGTTAGATTGATATGGTACTTTTACAGGTGTCGGTAGGGTTAGATTGATATGGTAGCTATTACAGCTGGGTTAGGGTTAGGTTGATATGGTAGCTATTACAGCTGGGTTAGGGTTAGGTTGATATGGTAGCTATTATAGGTGGGTTAGGGTTAGGTTGGTACCAGAAGTATTGTATGCCAGGCATCCTCGTAGTGCTGTAGCTAAGGACTCAAGTTCCACGGCGTACACATCACTGACAAACTGAAATGGTCCACCCACACGGACAGTGTGGTGAAGAATGCGCCGCAACAGCGCCAAACTTAAATGGTCCACCCCCACGGACAGTGTGGTGAAGAAGTCGCAACAGCGCCTCTTCAACCTCAGCTGGCTGATGAAATTTGGCTTGGCACCTAAAACCCTCACAAACTTTTACAGATGCACAATTGAGAGCATCCTGTCAGGCTGTACCACTGCCTGGTACGGCAACTGCTGCTCTATAGAAATAGACTTGAAATCACTGGCCGCTTTAATAATGGGCCACTGGTCACTTCAATGTTTACATATTTCACATTACTCATCTAATATGTCTATACTGTATTCTATTCTACTGTATTTTGGTCTATGTCGCTCCAACATTGCTAGTCCAATTATTTACATATTCTTTATACCATTTGTTTACTTTGGATTTGCGTGTATTGTTGTGAAATTGTTAAATATTACTTGTTAGCTATTACTGCACTGTTGGAGCTAGAAACACAAGCATTTCGCTACATCCGCAATAACATCTGCTAAACACATGTTCATGACCATTAAAATTTGATTTGACTTGATCCAATCCAAAGGCCTCCAATTCAATCTGTGACACGAGCAGAATGTAAGCACTCTCAAGAAGACTTGTTACTTTTTTGTTTGTTTATCTTACATCAAGAATATAATTAATTCTGAAGACACGTTATTGCACATTTCTAGGCAGCAAAATGACACGTATCTTTTGTTCTCTTTGTGTCTGTAAAGGAATCAGGAAGTCAGATTTGGGGCCTGTTTGCTAATTGGACAAACCCATGGGGACAGAAGCAATCAGCAGAGCTAAAGACTCGTCCTTCCAGGACATGCCAACTCACATACTACCATCACAACCATGCCAACTCACATACTACCATCACAACCATGCCATCTCACAATACTACCATCACAACCATGTCATCTCACAATACTACCATCACAACCATGCCATCTCAACACACTAACATCACAACCATGTCATCTCACAATACTACCATCACAACCATGTCATCTCACAATACTACCATCACATCCATGCCATCTCACCACACTACCATCTCACCACGCTACCATCTCACCACACTACCATCTCACCACACTACCATCCCGCCACACTACCATCACCACACTACCATCTCACCTCACCACCACTACATCCCACCACACTAACCACCTCACAACCAAACCATCTTCAACACACTAACCATCCACCCATGCTACCATCTCACCACACTTCCATCACTCAACCACACTACCATCCCACCACACTACATCTCACCACACTACATCCACCCACACTACATCTCACCACACTACATCACTACCATCCATCTCACCACACTACCATCCACCACACTACCATCTCACCACATCCATCACACAACTACCATCTCACAACAACCATCTCACCACACTACCACCTCACCACACTACCTACTACCACACTACCATCCCACCACACTACCATCCCACCACACTACCATCCCACCCACTACCATCCCACCACACTACCATCTCACACACAACCATCTCACCACACTACCAATCTCACACACTACCATCCCACCACATACATCCCACACTACCATCCCACCACACTACCATCCCACCACACTACCATCCAGCCACCCTACCATCCCACCACACTACCATCTCACCAAACACTACCATCTCACCATTACCATCTCACCACACAACCATCTCACCATCTACCATCTCAACACACCTACCATTCACCATCCCCCATCTCACCAACTACCATCTCACCACACTACCATCTCACCATCCTACCATCTCACCACACTACCACTCTCCCCAACTACCATCCCACCACATTACCATCTCACCACACTCCATCCCACCACACTACAACTCACAAACACTACCATCTCACCACACTCCATCCCACCCACACACCACCACACCACACTACCATCTCACCACACAACCATCTCACCATGCAACCATCCTCACCACACACCATCTCACCATCTACCATCTCACCACACTACCATCCTACCATCCATCTCACCCACTACCATCTCAACCACACTACCATCTCACCACACTACCATCAACACACCATCTCCCCATCTACCACTCATCACACACCATCACTACCATGCCACACCACACTACCATCTCACCACACTACCATCTCACCACACTACCATCTCACCACACTACATCTCACCACACTACCATTCACACCATGCCTACCATCTCCACCACACACCTACACTCTCACCACACATACCATCACAAACCACGCTACATCTCACCAACGCTACCACTCTCACACACTACCATCTCACATGCTCCCACTCACCACCCTACCATCTCACCCACGCTACCATCTCACCAAGCTACCATCTCACCACACTACCATCCACCACACTCCATCTCACATGCTACATCTCAACCACACTACCATCCAACCACGCACCATCTCACCACACTACCATCTCACCACACTACCATCTCACCACACTGACCATCACAACCATGCTACCAGTCGCACCACACTACCATCTCACCAACACACGCATCACAACCACGCTACCATCTCACCATGCTACCCATCTCACCACACTACCATTCACCATGCTACCATCTCACCATTGCTACCATTCTCACCACACTAGCCATCAACAAACCACGCTACCATCTCACCATGCTACCATCTCCCCTGCTACCATCTCACCACCATACCATCTCACCACGCTACATCTACGCTGCACACTCACCGCGTACATCTCACCACACTACCATACTC
>NC_036854.1:1946968-1964580 GCF_002910315.2 Salvelinus sp. IW2-2015
CCATGCTACCATCTCACCATGCTACCATCTCACCATGCTACCATCTCACCATGCTACCATCTCACCATGCTACCATCTCACTACGCTACCATCACTACCATGAATGATACATCTCACATATTTTTTTATTAATTTATATATTTGTATGGCAGCTAAAAACAAAATCACATACATTTAAACAAATCCAAAATATTAACATTGTAACACGGTATGGAAGTCAGGGACTGGAAGGATGAATGATGAAGCAGTTACGATGACATTGAGGAGTGGAGGAACTTTATGCATGGATGGATACGGAGAAGGGATCCGGTTAGTCAGTTAGAGTCAGTGAGGCAGTCAGGTCTGCAGCCTCAGTAAGGACGGGCATACCATTTTTTCTCTCTGTGTGTGCCCACCAGTGCCCACCGGATTGCGCAGGGCTGGCACGGAGGGGAAAGACCCATCTGTTGCAGGAGATTATGATTTTGCACACACACACACACACACACACACATGGGATAGGATTAAGGAAGAGGATCATAGATCATAGAGGGGAGATTATGTAATAAAAATCACAAAATTATTCTACATGTGCCCGTCTGGCATGAGGTCCAGAGATCCAATGTAGGTCCAATGTACCAGAGATTCAGGACTGTGTTATGTGACGTTCATGTGGAATGGTTAGCTACAGTGCATTGGGAAAGTATTACGACTCCTTTCCTTTTTCTACATTTTGTTACGTTACAGCCTTATTCTAAACTGGATTAAACTGTTTTTTCCCCTTCATCAATCAACACACAATACCCCATAATGACGTCACAATACCCCATAATGACATCACAATACCCCATAATGACATCACAATACCCCATAATGACAAAGCAAAAACAGGTTTTTAGAATTTTTTTCTAATGTATAAACAAAAATAAACTGAAATATGTAATCTACATAAGTATTCAGACCCTTTGCTATGAGACTCGAAATTGAGCTTTGGTGCATCCTGTTTCCATTGATCATTCTTGAGATGTTTCCACAGCTTGATTGGAGGCCACCTGTGGTAAATTCAATTGATAAGACATGATTTGGAAAGGCACATAGCTGTCTCTATAAGGTCCCACAGTTGACAGTGCATGTCAGAGCAAAAACCAAGCCTTGAGGTTGAAGGAACCACCAACACTATTCCTAGAGCTGGCTGCCCGGCCAAACTGAGCAATAAGGGGAGAAGTGCCTTGGTCAGGGAGGTGACCAAGAACCCGATGGTCACTCTGACAGAGCTCCAGAGTTCCTCTGTGGAGATGGGAGAACCTTCCAAAAGGACAACCATCTTTGCAGCACTCCACCAATTATGCCTTTATTGTAGAGTGGCCAGATGGAAGCCACTCCTGAGTAAAAGGCACATGACAGCACGCTATGCCCTCAGACGAACAATCAAACAGGCAAAGCATCAATACAGGACTAAGATTAAATCTTGCTACACCGGCTCTGATGCTCGTCGGATGTGGCAGAACTTGAAAACTATTATGGACTACAAAGGGAAACCCAGCCGCGAGCTGCCCAGTGATGGAAGCCTACCAGACGAGCTAAATGCCTTTAATGCTCATTTCGAGGCAAGCAACACTGAAATATGCACGAGAGCACCAGCTGTCCCAGATGACTCTGTGATCACACTCTCCGTAGCCGATGTGAGCAAGACCTTTAAACAGGTCAACATTCACAAAGCCGCGGGGCCAGACGGATTACCAGGGCGTGTACTCAAAGCATGCACGGACCAACTGGCAAGTGTCCTACATGTTTCAAACAGAACACCATAGTCCCTGTTTCCAAGAAAGCGACGGTCACCTGCCTGGTAGGCCTGATCACTGACAACGATGAGACAGCCTATAGGGAGGAGGTCAGAGACCTGGCAGTGTGGTGCCAGGTCAACAACCTCTCTCTCAGTATGAGTAAGACAAAGGAGCTGACTGTGGACTATAAGAAAAGGAGGGCTGAACAGGCCCCCATTAACATCGAGGGGACTGAAGTGGATTGTGTCAAAAGCTTCAAGTTCCTTGGTGTAAACATCACCAACAAAATATCATGGTCCAAACACACCAAGATAGTCGTGAAGAGGGAACGATAACACCTTTTATCCCTCAGAAGACTGAAAAGATTTGGCATGGTTCCCCAGATCCTCAAAAAGTTCGACAGCTGCACCATTTAGAGCATCCTGACCGGTTGCATCACCGCCTGGTATGGCAACTGCTCAGCATCTGACCGTAAGGCGCAACAGAGGGTAGTGCGTACCGCCCAGTACATCACTGGGGCTAAGTTTCCTGACATCCAGGACCTACATACTAGGCGTGTCAGAGGAAGGCCCAAAAAATTGTCAAAGACTCCAGTCACCCAAGTCATAGACTGTTCTCTCTGCTACTGCATGGCAAGCGGTACCGGACCGCCAAGTCTAGGACCAAAAGGCTCCTTAACAGCTTCTACCCCTAAGTCATAAGACTGCTGAACAACTAATCAAATGGCCACCCGTACTGTTTACATTGACCCCCCCCCCCCCTTCATGCTTTTTTGACACTGCTCAGCTTACTAACACTTGTTTATTTAATCATATGGCATATATATGCAGTCAGAATTACCTCAGACTATCCTGTACCCCCGCACATTGACTCGGGACCCGGTACCTTGCCTGTTAAATTAGTCTCCGTTATGTAGTTATGTAATAGTTTGTGTGTACTTATTTTGATTGATGGTATGTTGTCGAGTTCAGTAATATTTTTAATGTTATCTATTTCTTGAACAGCATTGTGGGTTAAGGGCTTGTAGTAAGCATTTCACGGTAAGGTCTACACTGTTGTATTCGCGCATGTGAACAAATACCAGACTAAATTTATTTGATTAGATTTGTTTTGTATGGTCCAGTATATACTCAGAATCGTGCCCTGCTTGGCATGAGGTCTTATTACGCCTGCACCAAAATTACACATTCACGTCAAAAATGTAAGGAAATATGGGAGCTGGAGTGAGATTGTAAGAAAAGTTGGAGAATAGAGGGGACGAAAGAAAGAGAAGGCGGGATCGAACAGAAAAAGACGAGGATCAAAGAAATGAGAGGAGATTCAAACAGAGAGAGAGATGAACGAAAGAAGAGAGAGAGATCAACAGAAAGAGAGAGAGATCAACAGAAAGAGAGAGAGAGATCAAGCCGAAAGAGGATGGACCAACAGAGAGAGAGAGAGAAGAGGATAGAGAGAGAGGGATCAACAGAAGAGCGAGGAGGGATCAACAGAGCAGAGAGAGAGAAGGGCATCACAGAAGAGAAGAGGGATCAACAGTAGAGACGAGAGAGGGATCAAACAAGAAAGAGAGAGAGGGATTCAACAGAGAGAGAGAGGGGATCAACAGAAAGAGAGAGAGGGATACAGAAAGAGAGAGGGATAGATCAGCAAAGAGAGGAGGGATCAACAGAAACGAGAGAGATCTACAGAGAGAGAGAGAGGGACTACAGAGAGAGAGAGATCAACAGAGAGAGAGAGAAGGCCCAACAGAGGACTGATCAACATGGTCGAGATTGAAGAGAGATTCTAGAGGTAGTGGTAGGGAACAAGAGTTTTTAATTGGGAAATGGTGTAGCCGTGTTTCATGCATCGCACCTCTTCAGACAAAGTTTTAGGTTAAGGAAAGTGTAGCTCAGTTCCAACTCATTTTGTGGGCAGTGTGCCATAACCTGTCTTACATGCTTAAGACGACAGGTTCTGCCTATCGGCGGCCTTTCTCAATAGCAGGCTATATTCACTGAGTCTGTACCAATAGTCAAAGCTTTACTTAAATTTGGGTCAGTCGACAGTGGTCAAGGTATTGCTGCCACTGTGTACCATCTGTTTAGGCAAATAGCATGTCTAATTTGCTTCAGTTTTTGATAAATTCTTTCCCAATGTGCCAAGTTAAATTCTGCATTTTTGTTTTTCTCATGATTTGGTTGGTCTACCTGTATTGCTTGTCCTGGGGCTCTGTGGTCGGATTGTGTTTGTGAGACGAGCCCCAGGACCGGGCTTGCTTAGGGGAATCTCTCCAGGTTCATCTCTCTGTAGGTGATGGCTTTGTTATGGAAGGTTTGGGAATCGCTTCCTTTTAGGTGGTTGTAGAATTTAAACAGCTCTTTTCTTGGATTTTGATAATTAGCGGGTTTCAGCCTATTTCTCATCTACATGCATTATTTGGTGTTCTACGGTGTACGTGGCGGATAATTTTGGTGTCTCAATTTGATTTTCATCCCATTTTGTGAATTCTTGGTTGGTGAGTGGACCCCAGACCTCACAACCATAAAGGGTAATGGGTTCTATAACTGTTTCAAGTATTTTTAGCCAGATCCTAATTGGTATGTCAAATTTTATGTTCCTTTTGATGGCATAGACGGCCCTTCTTGCCTTGCCTCTCAGATCGTTTACAGCTTTGTCGAAGTTGTCGAAGTTACCTGTGGCACTGATGTTTAGGCAGAGTGCTTTAGGGTAACGGTGTCTAGATGGAATTTGTATTCGTTGTTCTGGGAACTGGACTTTTTTTGGAACACCATTATTTTTGTATTACTGAGATCTACTGTCAGGGCCCAGGTCTGACAGAAACTGTACAGAAGATCTAGGTGCTGCTGTAGGCCCTCCTTGGTTGGGGACAGAAGCACCAGATCATCAGCAAACAGTTGACATTTGACTTCAGACTATAGTAGGGTGAGGTCGGGTGCTGCAGACTGTTCTAGTGCCCTCGCCAAATCGTTGATATATATGTTGAAGATGGTGGGGCTTAAGATACATCCCTGTCTCACACCCCGGCCATGTGGAAAGAAATGTGTTTGTTTTTAAGCCAATTTTAACCATACACTTGTTTGTTTGTGTACATGGATTTTATAATGTCATATGTTTTCCCCCCCAACAACACCTTCCATCAATTTGTATAGCAGGCCCTCACCCAAATTGAGTCAAAAGCATTTTTGAAATCAACAAAGCATGAGAAGACTTTGCCTTTGTTTTAGTTTGTTTGTCAATTAAGGTGTGCAGGGTGAATACGTGGTCTGTTGTACGGTAATTTGGTAAAAAGCCAATTTGACATTTGCGCAGTAAATTTGGTTTACAGGATTTTCCCACGGTTGCTTTTGAACAAATCCACGGCAGTAGGTTGGCGGTCAAATTTGTCTCCACTTTTGTGGATTGGGGTGATCTGTCTTTGTCCAAATTGTGGGAAGATGCCAGAGCTGAGGATGAATGTTTTAGAAGTTTAAGAGTATAGAAATTGAAATTGTGTGCTGTATATTTTATCATGTTCATTGATACATCAACACCACAGGCCTGTTTTGGGTTGGGGGTGTATTTTGTCCGTACGTTCATTCGTGTAATGTGGAGAATGGGTTCTGGTAGTCTTTTAATAGTTGATTATTGTCTGGTGCTCTATGTTTTGGTGTGGATTAAGATTTCTCAATTTCTTTCTTATGTTTTGCATCTTCACAAACCATTTGCATTGTAATTTAGAATTTGTATATGGACTGATAGGGAGAGTGCAAATAACTGTTTAAGGGTTCTTTCTACGGCCAGGTTTAACCTTGGTTTGTCTAGACAGCGATGAATTTGTGTGTTGCCTAATTGTTTTTTGTTTCCACAATACTCTCCTCATGCTAATGCATTTCTTTAATATTATTCTGTTTCTCTACTCTGTCGCTATTCTACTTGCTCACGCTCCTCTGTCTATGTGTCTATGTCTGCTATGTCCTGTCTGTCCTGTCCTGTCTGTCTGTCTGTACGTGTCTGTCTGTCCTGTCTGTCTGTCTGTCTGTCTGTCTGTCTGTCTGTCTGTGCTTCTGTCTCGTCTAGTCTTCCCTGTCTGTCTGTCTCTCTCTCTGCCAACCCCCCGCTCTCTGCGGCTCTCTGTCCCGCTTTCCCTAAACTCTCTACCCCTCCCTCCTCACCCCCCTGCATTCGTTACGAGTGTGAAGCAGAGGGAGAACAGTGAGAGGGTTCCCACGTTCTGCCGGCTAACTTCTCTGCACACACACCGCACCACAAAACACACACCACAACACACACACACACCACACACACACACACACCACACACCACACACACATCCACACACACACACACACACCACACACACACACACACACGCACACACACAACACACACACGTCCCGCCTCGTCCAGTCAGACCCTGCTATAGCGATGATGACTCAGCCAAGGCACAGATACGTCCTGCTGCAGCCCAGCCTCCTAAAATAGCACACTGCCTGTCCGACACACACAGACACACACACACACACACTAGGGTCTGCACGAGTAATCATATTTTCATTGAAATTATGATATTTTGCAATATTTATATCACAAGATGCTGCGATATTTTATTTTTTATTTATTGCTAGAGTTGACGGAGTTCTGTATCCATCTATCTTCTTTTGGCCGTTTCCCAATCCCACACACACCAAGCCCCACCCCCTGTCACTCCAGCAGGCAGTTCCTCATGCTCCAGGTTCACTCTTCATGCATTGACCAAACAACAGCAGTCAACAGATTTTTCCAAACAAGAACAACTCAGCTTTCCACGTTGCTTCTTAATATATACAGTTGAAGTCGGAAGTTTACATACACCTTATTCAAGTACATTTAAACTGAGTCAGGTTTGTAGACCTCCTTGCTTGCACACAATCTTTCAGTTCTGCCCATACATTTTCTATAGGATTGAGGTCAGGGCTTTGTGATGACCCTTCCAGTACCTTGACTTTGTTGTCCTTAAGCCATTTTGCCACAACCTTGGAAGTATGCTTGGGGTCATTGTCCATATCGAAGACCCATTTTCGACCAAGCTTTTACTTCCTGACTGATGTCTTGAGATGTTGCTTCAATATATCCACATCATTTTCCTACCTCATGATGCCATCTGTTTTGTGAAGTGCACCAGTCCCTCCTGCCGCAAAGCACCCCCACAACATGATGCTGCCACCCCCGTGCTTCACGGTTGGCATGGTGTTCTTTGGCTTGCAAGCGTACCCCTTTTTCCTCCAAACATAACGATGGTCATTATGGCCAAACAGTTCTATTTTTCATTTCATCAGACCAGAGGACATTTCTCCAAAAAGTATGATCTTTGTCCCCACTGTCACGCCCTGACCTTAGAGATCCTTTTTATGTCTCTATTTTGGTTTGGTCAGGGCGTGAGTTGGGGTGGGCATTCTATGTTTTGTGTTCTATGTTTTCTATTTCTGTGTGTTTGGTCGGGTGTGGTTCTCAATCAGAGGCAGCTGTCTATCGTTGTCTCTGATTGAGAACCATACTTAGGTAGCCTTTTCCCACCTGTGTTTTGTGGGTAATTATTTTCCGTGTGTGTTTGTGTGCACCTCGGTTGCGTCACGTTCTTTGCTGTTTACCTGTTTGTTTTTTGATTGTTTCGGTTTCACTTTAATTAAAAGATGTGGAACTACATGCACGCTGCGCCTTGGTCAATTTATGACAGGGAGTTTGAGGATAGCTAGCGTGACACCCATGTGCAGTAGCAAACCATACTCTGGCTTTTTATGGCGGTTTTGGAGCAGTGGCTTCTTCCTTGCTGAGCGGCCTTTCAGGTTATGTTGATATAGGACTTGTTTTACTGTGAATATAGATAGTTTTGTACCTGTTTCCTCCAGCATCTTCACAAGGTCCTTTGCTGTTGTTCTGGGATTGATTTGCACTTTTTGCACCAAAGTACGTTCAACTCTAAAAGACAGAATGCGTCTCCTTCCTGAGCGGTATGACGATTGTGTGGTCCCATGGTGTTTATACTTGCGTACTATTGTTTGTACAGATGAACGTGGTACCTTCAGGCATTTGGAAATTGCACCCAAGGATGAACCAGACTTGTGGAGGTCTTGGCTGATTTATTTTGGTTTCCCCATGATGTCAAGCAAAGAGGCACTGAGTTTGAAGGTAGGCCTTGAAATACATCCACAGGTACACCTCCAATTGACTCAAATTATGTTAATTAGCCTATCTGAAGCTTCTAAAGCCATGACATAATTTTCTGGAATTTTCCAAGCTGTTTAAAGGCACAGTCAACTTAGTGTATATAAACTTCTGACCCACTGGAATTCTGATACAGTGAATTATTGGTGAAATAATCTGTCTGTAAACAATTGTTGGGAAAATTACTTGTGTCATGCACAAAGTAGATACCCTAGTGGTTGAAAATGAGTTTTAATGACTCCAACATAAGTGTATGTTAACTTCCGACTTCAACTGTATGTGCTCTCTGTTAAACACTAGTTAGTTGGTCTTAGCAAGCTGCAAATGTGCCTAAAAATATATGTTAGCCCCTAATGCTAATCACTAGCTAGCTATCTTGCTATCTACATTCAGGTCAAAGAGAGGTCAAATCTTGCTAGCAAACTTTTGCTCCAATTCAGGCCTTTGCCTGTGGTGGATTATGTCAGCTTGTTCTTAATCAAAGAGGAAAAGGCAAAGATTATTCTAAATTCTTTGTCTGAATCTACCTATCTATTTAAATCAAACATCTCCTCCCTTACTTTTCAATCATTGTCATGCCAAACAAAACTGCATTCCAAGTGCTGTATTCACTGTATTCCAACCATAAAATGTGATTGATCATTCAATTTATGATTCCAACAGTTTACCCAAGTGTTTTGATCCATAATCACAAGTAAAATCTCAATATTTGGTACAACATTTGCAATTAGATTTTTTACCCATATCGTCCAGCCCTAACACACACAAACACACACGCACGCACGCGCGCGCGCACACGCACACGCACACACGCACACACAGAGGCACACACACACACTGGCACAGAGGCACTGATGTACGCACGCAGGCATGTGCACACGCACGTATAAACACACACTCATACACCCCCTTATACACCCACCAGTTGAGAACCTGGCAGTAACACATGGCCATAGAAATGAAAGTGATTACTTCGCATGACGACACCACTCGTGTTTTTAACACAGCTGAAGTGTCTGAGCAGGAGATCATGAAAAACTCCACGAGACAGGATGTGTATAGCAATGACTCCGCGCTCCTAAAGAAAAACTCCAGAACCCTGTGTGCTATTCAGTCACTCATCTGGTCCGTCTGTCAATTAAAGAAGCAGTGTTCCCTGACAACTGGAAATCTGCTGTCATAACACCGATCTTCAAGACTGGAGATCCAACTGATGTGGCCAATTATAGACCCACCAGCATTCTCCCAATCATAACCAAGGTGGTAGAAAACGTGGTGGCCAACCAACTAATAGTCCACCTAAACTAAGATCACTCTCCTCTCCGTCCAATACATAAAATAATGTCTAAACTTGACAAATGTGGAGTTGTGGGAGCTGTTTTCCTGGATTTAAAGAAAGTGTTCGACACAGTGAACAAAAATGTGCTGCTATTCAAACTGTCAATCCACAACCTATCATCTAGTTCAAACAGGCGGACGGAATCCCACCTGAACCAACAAAAAAAACTATGCACCAAATTCAAACTGTCAACATCTGCTGACCTGCTGATCAAAATGCAGATGTATGCAGACGATACAGTCTTCTATGTCCATGCCAAGACAAAGCAACAGGCTACTCGTAAACTTACAGCAGCAATAGACAAAATAGCTGACTTGTTGGAGTACTCATGAGTAAACATAACAAAAACTGTTCCCCATCAGGAACAGTAAGACCCATCAGCCTGAGGTAACTGGGACAGAGGATTGAGATGGTGTCACATTTTAAATGATTAGGAATAACAGTTGACTATAACCTGTCCTTTATAAAACTAATAAGAAAGTATATGGAACAGTCAAATGCAACTTGAGATTGAGAGAGAGAGAGAGATAGAGATATAAATATATATAGAGAGAGATATAGAGAGAGAGAGATATATATATAGAGAGAGATTTAGAGAAATAGACACAGAGAGAGAGAGAGAGAGAAGGCAAGAAGTGCCTTCTATGCCATCAAAAGGAACATAAAATTCGACATACCAATTATGAACTGGCTAAAAATACTTGAATCAGTTATAGAACCCATTGTCCTTTATGGTTGTGAGGTCTGGAGTCCGCTCACCAACCAAGAATTCACAAAATGGGACAAACACCAAATTGAGACTGCATACATAAATCAGCAAAAATATCCTCTGTGTACAACGTAAAACACCAAATAATGCATGCAGAGCAGAATTATGCCGATACCGGTAATGATCAAAATCCAGAAAAGAGTCGTTAAATTCTACAACCACCTAAAAGGAAGCGATTCCCAAACCTTCCATAACAAATAAACAGAGTAAACTAGAATGCTATTTGGCCCTAAACAGAGAGTACACAGTGGCAGAATACCTGACCACTGTGACTGACCCAAACTTAAGGAAAGCTTTGACTATGTACCGACTCAGTGAGCATAGCCTTGCTATTGAGAAAGGCCGCCGTAGGCAGACCTGGCTCTCAAGAGAAGACAGGCTATGTGCACACTGCCCACAAAATGAGGTGGAAACTGAGCTGCACTTCCTAACCTCCTGCCAAATGTATGACCATATTAGAGACACATATTTCCCTCAGATTACACTCTGTGAAGATGGGAGAACCTTCCAGAAGGACAATCGTCTTTACAATACTCCACCAATCAGGCCGTTAGGGTATAAGGGCCAGATGAAAGCCACTCCTCAGTAAATGGCACATGACAGCCAGCTTGGAGTTTGCCACAAAACATCTAAAGGACTCTCAGACCATGTGAAACAAGATTCTCTTTGTCCTGAATGACAAGCATCACGTCTGAAGGAAAGCTGGCAACATCCCTACGGTGAAGTACGGTGGCGGCGGCATCATGGTACGGTGGCGGCGGCATCATGATGTGGGGATGTTTTTCAGCAGCAGGGACTGGGAGACTAGTCAGGATCGAGGGAAAGATGAACGGAGCAAAGTACAGAGAGATCATTGATGAAAACTTGCTCTAGAGTGTAAGCACACAGCCAAGACAATGCAGGAGTGGCTTCGGGACAAGTCTCTGAATGTCCTTGAGTGGCCCAGCCAGAGCCCGGACTTGAAACCGATTGAACATCTCTGGAGAGACTTGAAAATAGCTTTGCAGCAACGCTRCCCATCCAACCTGACCGAGCGTGAGAGGATCTGCAGAGAAGAATAGGAGAAACTTCTCAAATACAGGTGTGCCCCAGAAGACTCYAGGCTGTAATCGCTGCCAAAGGTGCTTCAACAAAGTACTGAGTAAAGGATCTGAATACTTATGTAAATGTGATATTTCAGTTTTTAATTTTGAATACATTTGCAAAAATGTTTAAAAAAAAGTTTTGCTTTGTCATTAGGGGGTATTTTGAATCCAAGATGGCGCCATCTTGAATCCAAGATGGCGTAGCAGTGTAGACGTGTTTCTTTAGTCCTCTCGTGTACGTTTGTATTTTTTCGTATTTCTTGTATATATTTTAACATTTTTTTCTATCTCTTTTCGATTTTTAAATCGATTATACCTTCCGGTAACCTACTTCACCCAATGTGAATAGTGAATCGCTATTATTTTTTACTTTGGGAAGTAACTTTGGAACACTTTCAAGAACCCCCAGTAGCTAACCAGCTAATCAGCTACAAGCTAATTTAGCCATTTTTTGCCCTGCTAGCAGCTTTTACCTTCTGCACAGACACCAGCCCTGTTATTAGCCTGGATATTACTCACCAATTTACCAGCATCGGACTGTCTTCGACAACAACGCCGGATTCCTGCCGTAATCCCTGAGCCACTACTTCTGATCCTCACAGCTAGTTGCAGCTAGCAGCTAGCGCCACTGCCACGAAGCTAGCACCAGTTAGCAAACACATTCTACAATTCACAACCTCTCTTTCGCCATCGCCATCCGGCTTGGATTCCTGTCGACACGACCACGTCTGGTCTGCAGACGATACCCCATCCGCTGTGCCTCAACCGGCCTCCGTCTGAGCAGACCCCCTCCGTCTGAGCAGACCACCCCCCGGGCTACTAACTTTAAACGCCGCGTGCTAGCTTAGTGGAGCCTCCCTGCTCCATCTACGGCTGCCCCCGGACACTATGATCACTTGGCTACATAGCTGATGCCTGCTTGACTGTCATTAATTCACGGTACTCCATTCTGTTTATTTGTGTTTTATCTGTCGGTCTGTGCTTTAACTCAGGATCTGTGTGTAGTTAATCCGACCCTCTCTGCCTAGTCGTCGCCATTTTTTACCTGTTGTTGCTGTGTTAGTGGACTAGCTGCTGTTTCTTACCTGTTGTTTTAGCTAGCTCTCCAATCAAGACCTGCAATCACTTTATGCCTTATTGTATGTCTCTCTAAATATCAATATGCCTTGCATACTGTTGTTCAGGCTAGCTATCATTGTTTTGGTTTGCAATGGACCCCGTAGTTCCACTCTCCGTACCTCTGTACCTCCTTTGTCCCACCCCCACACATGCGGTGACCTCACCCATTGAGACCAGCATGTCCAGAGATACAACCTCTCTTATCATCACCCAGTGCCTGGGCTTGCCTCCGCTGTACCCGTGCACCACATACCTGTCTGCACATTATGCCCAGAATCTATTCTACCACGCCCATAAATCTGCTCCTTTTATTCCTTGTCCCCAACGCTCTAGGACCAGTTTTGATAGCCTTTAGCCGCACCCTCATCCTACTACTCCTGTTCCTGGGTGATGTGGAGGTAAACCCAGGCCTGCATGTCCCCAGTCACCCTCATTTGTTGACTTCTGTGATCGAAAAAGCCTTGGCCTCATGCATGCAACATCAGAGCCTCCTCCCTAAGTTTGCCTTACTCACCGCTTTAGCACACTCTGCCAACCCTGATGTCTTGCCGTGTCCGAATCTGGCTTAGGAAGGCACCAAAAATTCTGGATTTCCATACCCAACTATAACACTTTCCGTCAAGATAGAACTGCCAAAGGGGAGGAGTTGCAATCTACTGCAGAGATAGCCTGCAAAGTTTTGTCATACTTTCCAGGTCTATGCCCAAACAGTTCGAACTTCTAATTTTAAAAATTAATCTCTCCAGAAATAAGTCTCTCACTGTTGCGCCTGCTACCGACCCCCTCAGCTCCAGCTGTGCCCTGGACACCATCTGTGAATTGATCGCTCCCATCTAGCTTCAGAGTTGTTCTGTTAGGTGATAAACTGGGATATGCTTAACACCCCGGCAGTCCTACAATCTAAGCTTGATGCCCTCATCTCCAACAAATCATCAAGGAACCCACGGTACAACCCTAAATCCGTAAACATGGGCACCCTAATAGACATTATCCTGACCAACCTGCCTCCAAATACACCTCTGCTGTCTTCAATCAAGAATCTCAGCGATCACTCGCTCATTGCCTGTATCCGCCACGGGTCCGCGGTCAAACGACCACCCTCTATCACTGTCAAACGCTCCCTAAAACACTTCTGCGAGCAGGCCTTTCTAATCGACCTGGCCCGGGTACCCTGGAAGGATATTGACCTCATCCCGTCAGTTGAGGATGCCTGGTCATTCTTTAAAAGTTACTTCCTCACCATTTAGACAAGCATGCTCCGTTCAAAAAATGCAGAACCAGAACAGATATAGCCCTTGGTTCACTCCAGACCTGACTGCCCTCGACCAGCACAAAAACATCCTGTGGCAACTGCAATAGCATCGAGAGCCCCCGCGATATGCAACTGTTCAGGGAAGTCAGGAACCAATACACGCAGTCAGTCAGGAAAGCAAAGGCAGCTTTTTCAAGCAGAATTTGCATCCTGTGCTCTAACTCCAAAAAGTTCTGGATACTGTAAGTCCATGGAAAAAAAGACGCACCTCCTCCAGCTGCCCACTGCACTGAGGCTAGGTAACACGGTCACCACTGATAAGTCTGTGAAATCGAAAAACTTCAACAAACATTTCTCATGGCTGGCCATGCCTTCCTCCTGGCGACTCCAACCTTGGCCAACAGCCCGCCCCCCCGTGCTATCGCCAGCCTCCCAGTTCTCTTTACCATTATCCAGAATGCAGTGTTCTGAAAGAGCTGGAAAACCTGACCATAAAATCAGCTGGGCTTGACAATCTGACCCCCTCTTTCTGAAACTGTCCGCCGCCATTGGTCGCACCCCCTATTACCAGCCTGTTCAACCTCTCCTTCGTATCATCTGAGATCCCCCAGGATTGGAAAGCTGCCGCGGTCATCCCCCTCTTCAAAGGGGAGACCCCCTGGACCCAAACTGTTACAGACCTATACCCCTCTGCCCTGCTATCTCGGTCTTCGAAAGCCAAGTCAACAAACAGATCACTGACCATCTCGAATCCACCGTACCTTCTCGCTGTGCAATCCGGTTTCCGAGCCGGTCACGGGTGCACCTCGAGCCACGCTCAAGGTACTAAAACGATATCATAACCGCCATCGATAAAGACATTACTGTGCAGCCGTCTTCATCGACCTGGCCAAGGCTTTCGACTCTGTCAAATCACCATATTCTTATCGGCAGACTCAGTAGCCTCGGTTTTCTAATGACTGCTTGCCTGGTTCACCAACTACTTTGCAGACAGAGTTCAGTGTGTCAATCGGGGGCATGTTGTCCGGTCTCTGGCAGTCTCTGTGGGGTACCACAGGGTTCAATTCTCGGGCGCGACTCTTTTCTCTGTATACATCAATGATGTTGCTCTTGCTGGCGGCGATTCCTATCACACCTCTATGCAGACGACACCATTCCTGTATACTTCCGGCCCTTTTGGACACTGTGCTATCTAACCTCCAAACGAGCTTCAATGCCATACAACACTCCTTCCGTGGCCTCAATGCTCTTAAACAGCTAGTAAAACCAAATGCATGCTTTTCAAACCGTTCGCTGCCTGCACCCGACGCCCGACTACGATCACCACCTGGACGGTTCCGACCTAGAATATGTGGACATCTATAAAGTACCTAGGTGTCTGGCTAGACTCGCAAACTCTCCTTTCCAGACTCATAATTTATTTTTTTATTTTTTATTTATCACATTATTTTACCGGTAAAGTTGACTGAGAACACCGTTTTCATTTGCATCAACGACCTGGGAATAGTTAAGGGGGAGAGGAGGGGGATGAATGAGCCAATTGGTAACTGGGATTATTAGGTGACCGTGATGGTTGAAGCCACATTGGGAATTTAGGCAGGACACCGGGTTAACACTACCTACTCTTACGATAAGTGCAATGGGATCTTTAATGCCAGAGAGTAGGACACCCGTTTCTACACGTCCTCCGAAAGCACGGCACTACACAGAAGCGTGTCCAATCACTGCCTGGGGCATATGGGATCTTTGTTTAGCACCGAGGAAAGAGTGCTCCTACTGGCCTCCCACCACTTCCAGCAGCATTGGTCTCTCGTGTTTGCGGTGCTCCATCCGGGACTGGACCAGGACAACCTGCTTCTAGTAAGAGCAAGCCAGATTGTATCTGGCGTAATAAACATCTCCAATCCAAAATCAAATCTAGAGTCGGCTTTCCTATTGCCCGCAACAGCCTCCTTCACTCACAGGCTGGAAAACTTACCCTAGTAAAACTGACTATCCTACGATCTCGGCTTCGGCCGATGTCATTACAAATAGCTCGCCATATATCTTACCTCAGCAAACTGATCAGTTTTTCACAGGTGCATCGTTATTGTTACTAGCACCTATGACCACACTGCGACCTGATGCCATAGTCGTGGCCTCGTACACATGTTCGTTGAGACCCACTGGCTCCAGTCATCATAAGCAACGCTATGCTAGGTAAAGTGCGCCTTATCTAAGTTCACATGGTCCATGGCTACACCAACCGTAGCACGCGCTCCAGCAGGCTGTATTCACTGATCTCCTAAAGTCCAAACCATATTTGGGACGCTTCTTCCAGTCTCTGCTGCTGCAGACTGAACGAATTGCAAAAATCTCTGAGAGTTGGAAGAACTTGTATCTCCCTCACAACTTAAAGAATTCTGCACTATCCCGAGCAGCTAACACTGAGTCGCTTGCAATCTAGTAACATAGGTCATACTGGTAATTACTACCCCTGCACTCCCAATTTACGTCTATCACCCTCCATACTGCTTTATTTTAATTTCCTTTTCTGCTCTTTTGCACCAGTATTCTTCTTGCAGCATGATCATCTGATGAATTTATACTCCAGTGTTAATCTGCTAAATTGTAATTATTCGATTATTGCCTACTATCCTTTTTGCACACATTGATATAGACTTCCTCTTTTATTTTTCTGAACCATGTTGATTTTACTTGTGATTATGGTTTAGCACAATGATGTAACTCTGTGTTGTTGTCTGTTCACACTGCTATGCTTTATCTTGGCCAGGTCGCAGTTGCAAATGAGAACTTGTTCTCAACTAGCCTACCTGGTTAAATAAAGGTGAAATAAWWTTTTTTGTGTAGATTATTTAATCAATTTTAGAATAAGGCTGTAACGTAACAAAATGTGGAAAAAAGTCAAGGGGTCTGAATACTTTTCAAATGCWCTGTATTCTGTCTGTACATTGTCTATTGCTGGTAGCACCTATTCACTAAGTCAAATTCAGAGTTAAGTGTTCTTAGCGAATGTGTTACATCTGCTTCTGCCACACCTTCTACTTCTCCTCCTGTGTCTCCCTAACCTGCCGCCACTCCCCCAGTGTTCTCTCCCTCTTCCTCTATGTGTGTGTGTGATTGTGTGAGGGTGTAGACAGGTGTGCTGGAGGCYGAGCAGATCCCTACCAGCTGCAACCTGTTCCATAATCAAGACCTCTACAAATACGCAGTCCTGCTGCTTCCACGCTGCCAGATCATAACCTCTGTTCATTCTGCCCACTCTGACTTTGGCCCTTGTCTCCAGTCCCACGTTTCGTCAGTCCAGCTACTCTCTCCACTCTACTGCATCCTTGGATTCCTCTCCGGACCTGCTTACCCAGTCCCAACWCCCCTCTCTCCAGCCTCAGCCTCAGCCTCAGCCTCCGCACCTGGCTTCCTGCAACCCGCCCAAGCTTCCAATGGCCTGCATCCCATCTTCCTCCTGTTTTTCAATAAATACCTTGGTTACCTCATCCCAGTTTCCTCATCTGAGTCTGCTCTGTTCACCTGTTCTGCTCCGCGTGACAGAATAAAGTGATTCTGACTCTGACACACACACACTAGATAGAGTTGTCCTTGCTAGTGCTGCCCAATCGATGGTGACTTGGCTTTGGGTTGCAGAGGATAAACAGAAAAGGGAGATTGAGATAGCTCTGGGGCTAGCATTGATGTGTGTGTGTGTGTGTGTTGCTCCGGGCTAACATTGATGTGTGATTAAAGAGAGTGTAACTGTCCTGAACCCTGAGTGAGATCGTTGACGCTAGGCTAATTGTCCTGGAGAAATCAATGGTAAAGTGTTGGCTAGTTATATGGGCCTCAGGATTACAGCAGTAGGCTACGGCGACACTAGGATGATAGTATGAGTGTCTATGTACTGTATAATTTACCTTTCAGCTATGTACTCTATAATATACTGTCAGCTATGTACTGTATAATATACCTTTCAGCTATGTACTGTACAATATACTGTCAGTTATGTACATACAGTACCAGTCAAAAGTTTGGACACACCTACTCATTCAAGGGTTTTTCTTTATTTTTTATATTTTCTACATTGTAGAATAATAGTGAAGACATCAAA
>NC_036854.1:1964605-1967471 GCF_002910315.2 Salvelinus sp. IW2-2015
CTGGTTCAAGGAAAGCAGTGTGAATCAGGGCCTTCATGGTCAATGATCTGGCAAAAACATTACGCATCACGGAACACAATTACTAAGGAAGAGACTTTGGCTTGGGCCAATGAAACACAGAGCAAGTGGACTTTAGACGGTGGAAATCTGGTCCTTTGGTCCTGATGCAGTTCCAAATTCTGAGATTTTTTCGTTTCCCCCACCGCTCTGTCTTTGTGAGGTGCAGAAGTAGGTAAACGGATGATCTCGGCATGTGTGGTTCCCACATGAATGCATCGGAGTAGGTGTGGGGGGTGCTATGCTGGTGAGCATGGCCACACTTAACTAGGTGGCTACCACAGCACTTCTGCTCGCGATATGGCCCATCCCATCTGTTTGCAACTTCGTGGGATTATGCAACTTGTTTTTGCTAAAGAACAATGACCCAAAACACACCTCCAGGCCTGTGTAAGGGAATATTTAGATCCCGAAGGAGAGTGATGGAACTGCTGCAATCAGATGACCTGGCCTCCATAATCACCGACTCAACCCAATTGAGGATGGTTTGGGATGAGTTGGAACGCGGAGGGAAGGAAAAGCGCCAACCAAGTGCTGCAGCATCCCCCATAGAGGCACACCTGTTAAATCGAATGCATTCAGGTAACTGCCTCAATGGAAGCTGGTTGCGATCAATGCCAAGAGTGTGCAGCTGTCATCAAGGACAAGGTTGGCTACTTTGAAGAATCTAAATATTACTATTAGAATATGTTTTTGGGGGGTTACTACATGGTTCCCATATAGTGTTATTCAGGAGCTTTGCTGTCTTTCACTATTATTCAAACAATGTACGATAAAATAAAGAAAAAACTGAACAGTTGATGTTGAGATGTGTCTGCTACTTGAACTTTGTGAAGCATTTATTTGGGCTGCAATTTCTGAGGCTGGGAACTCTAATGAACTTATCCTCTGCAGAAGAGGTAACTCTGGGTCTTCCTTTCCTGTGCGGTTCTCATGAGAGCRTGTTTCATCTTAGCGCTTGATGGTTTTTGCAACTGTATTTGAAGAAACTTTCAAAGTTCTTGACATTTTCCATTTTGACTGACCTTCACATCTTAAAGTAATAATGGACTGTCGTTTCTCTTTGCTTATTTGAGCTGTTCTTGCCATAATATAGACTTGGTCTTTTATCTAATAGGGCTATCTTCTGTATACCACCCCTACCTTGTCACAACACAACTGATTGGCTCAAACGCATTAAGAAGGAAATCAATTCCACAAATGAACTTTTAACAAGGCACACATGTTAATTGAAATGTATTCCAYGTGACTACCTCATGAAGCTGGTTGAGAGAATGCCAAGAGTGTGCAAAGCTGTCATCAAGGCATAGAGTGGCTATTTGAAGATTATCCAAATATAAAATATATTTGATTTGTTTAACTACATGATTGGTTACTACATGATTCCATATGTGTCCTTTCATAGTTTTGATTTTTGATTTATTTTATTTTTATTTTTATTTCACCTTTATTTAACCAGGTAGGCTAGTTGAGAACAAGTTCTCATTTGCAACTGCGACCTGCAGTATTATTGTATCAGTATTATTCTACAATGTAGAAAATATAAAAAATAAAGAAACACTGTATAATATATTGAGACCAACATACATATGGTATAGATTGATGGATTAGATTGATGCTTTGTTGATCCCTGAAGAGAAGGTTAAATACTATAGTTCCCAAATGCTTAGGATTTGGCTCAGCTGGCCAATGTGGTGTTGATTTGAACCGATACAAGCGTCTCATGGAGTAATGACTTGATTGTTCTCTGGAACAGAACAATTAGAGGTAAATGTTTGTCTGGTTCTCCGCTACGTTGTTCTCCGATGACGGAACATCTGTTCTTAGTGAATCATCTAATCAGTAATCTGGAACCATTTGATCATTCCATAAACACGACACACACACACACACACACAACACCACACCACACACACACACACACACACACACACACACACACACAACACCCCAACACACACACACACACACACACACACACACAACACACAACACGGACGCACGCACAGCACACGCACACCACACACACACACACACACCACACACCGCACGCACACACACAACAACACACACACACACAACACAAACACGCACGCACACGCACAAACACACACGCGCACGCACACACACACCAGACGCACGCACGCACGCACGCACACGCACATGCACATGCACACGCACATGCACATCACACACACACACACACACACGCGCACACACGCGCACACACACACGCATGCAGCACACGCGCGCACGCGCACAAACACACACAAGCGCGCACCGCACGCACGCACGCACCGCAGCACGCACGCAGCACGCACCACGCCACGCACGCAGCAGCACGCACGCACGCACGCACGCACCCGCACGCACCCCCACACGCACCACGCACACACAAACACACACACACACACCAACACACAACAACAAACACAACACACCACACACACCACCACACACACCACACCACACACACACACACACTCTTATTTTTTTAACATTTTCCTGGATCAGCAGTAAAGCCAATAACATTCTTTTTCCAGGGGTTTATTCCACAACCTCTGATTTTCAAGGGTTTTCATCACACAGTGTTTTGATGTCATGACATTGTGGAATAGAATATAGATCCTGCGGAGGATAAGTAGATAAATAAAGCAGTGATTGTGCCTGTGAAGTGTCATGAATAATCAGTGAGGAGTTTAGACAACCACAGGCTCCGTTAACCAGACCTACTTGAATCAACATGAACGGACGTGCTGTTGGCGAGCAGCCAGAAAGCAAGTCAATGGTGATACCGGAAACAGCTCGG
>NC_036854.1:1970647-1974476 GCF_002910315.2 Salvelinus sp. IW2-2015
AACAGCTAGGGCAGGTGTGTGTGTGTGTGTAGATTTGTGTGTGTGTTTGTGTTAGAACATAGAGAATCCAGCAGTTTAACAAGACTGCAAAGAAGAACAATTACAATCTCACAGAACAATTGTAAGTCTGTTAATAGTGAGGATCTTCGTATAGATTTGGATTATTAATTATAATTACACACACACACACACACACACACACACCACACCACACACACACACACACACACACACACACACACACACACACACACACACACACACACACACACACACACACACACACACACACACACACACACACACACACACACACACACACACACACACCACACACACCTTGCTTTTCCATGGGGTCAGACTACTTCATGTCCCAGTTGTGACTACTTCCTGTGTATGGCGGGGGTGAGAGAGAGAGAGAGAGAGAGAGAGAGAGAGAGAAGAGAGAGAGAGAGAAGAAGAGAGAGAGAAGAGAGAGAGAGAGAGAGTTGGCAGGGGAGGAGATGTTTTCTCCTCATGGTGTTGTTGGTGTTACCCCTTTCCTTCACTCAGTGACCAAAACGCGGCCCTCTTTGGCCTCATGGTGTTGTTGTTGTTACCCCTTTCCTTCACTCAGTGACCCAAACGCGCCCTCTTTGGCCTCATGGTGGAATTTATTAATCTTTGTCATAAATTCATCATTAATAAAGTTATTTTGTTTTATCTGACAAAAATCCAGTGTTTCTGATGTCAGACAGTTTTGTTTATATTTCAGTCTTCTGTTGATGTATAAAAAGTGTAATATTGGGATGCTAACTCCAAATGTAATATAGTTCAAACTCTATATCTGACATGGTACAGGTGTCTTCTTTTTTTAAGCTATGTGTGTGACGTGTATAATTTTGTTTCAAAGTTAGATTAGTTTCTCAGAAAGAAAATCTCAGAATAGATGCCACTGTTGAGCGTTGCAGATTTGTTCTGCACTCTCAGACCAGCCTCTCTCATTGATAAGACCAGGATTTATTACATGATCACTATAGTAGCACTAATCTCAATCTGAGACTACAGCTCTTGAACTTCCTCTCAGTCTTCTTCCACCACGTACTCCTCTGCCCTCTCCCTCTCTCCTCTCCTCTCCCTTCCTCTCCCTCTCCTCTCCCAGCCACGTCTTCTTCTCTGTCAGCCACTTCTCTATCTCTGGCTGGGTCCATGTTTACATGTACAAGCATTATTCCTAAAATGTCCCCTTTTGTTTAGATGGTAATGAAACTGAAAGACTAACACCTGGGTAGGTGTCCCGCTACAATGGGAATCAGCTGTGGTTGGTCTAAACTGTTTTGAAGTATTTCATTTTTTAGAATTTGGAATATATTTCAATACGTATTACTGTAGAAATGTAGCAATTAATTGTCTTATTCAATGTTGTGTGGTATTGTGTTATTTTAGGTTTTGAACTTAAGTTTAACAGTTTTGAAAAGAGTATGTAAACAATGTGCAAATTGGCCTGTCGGTACATAGTTTTGGTGGCGGTTGTGTCTGAGTGAGAAAAGAGTTCATGAAAATTGAAAGATGTAGTCATTGAATGCATTTTGTGCCAAAGCAATGAGAAATGATCCACAGTTTAGCCCACATAGACTGCTGTTGTGCTCACTGTGTGAAGAGTTTTGAAAGAGTGACCTAAGTATTGAGAAATGTGTCCTAGCGATTGTAAAAAAAAAGACTACAAGACTACAAAGAATCACTCTGTGTGACCCTGATTTAGTGAGGTGACATCACACACTTCCTCTGATCTGACTGGACTGGATCTCAACAGAGCTTGTTGAAGCCTGTGTTTATGTGTGTGTGTGTGTGTGTGTGTGTGTATGTTGAAGCTTGTGAGACTGTTATTCCATGCTTAGACTGAATTAAAGTAGAACACATTAAGGTAGAGAAGCACAGCCATCTCCAATGGACTGTCTAAAAAATGATCCCTGATCCCTGAATATGAAAATAAAATGAAATKAACTGCAGCTGAACCATASTTAYGGAAATAATCATAGTTCTCTATGGTATGGGATAGGATTCTGTGCTCATTCTGAATCCCAAAACATCATTCCTTCAGACATCCAGCTTTCGCAGAACTTTTGTAGATGATGGTATTTAATGTTATAGTTGCGATATTTCAGTACTCTGTTGTAGTGTGTTGGGGATGCAGTATGTAGTCGCTTTGATGTAACTGCAGTAATCATGGATCTGGTTGTATAAATAGGAATGCAGCGATAGGGTTTCTGTTTATTTAGGCCTAGGGTGTAGTACTGTGTGTGTGTGTGTGTGTGTGTGTGTGAGAATCCAGTTCCTACATTTAAATATAAAAATTGATTTTATCAAACAAAACTATGCTACATTTTATCTCTGGGACCCTCAGGATGACAAATCAGAGCCAGATTACTGAATGTAACATTATTTACCATCAGAGGTGAATGTATCAAAACAGTAGCCGTGATAAAAGTGTTTTGTTGTTGTGTTCTCTCCTCAAACAATAGCATGCTATTTTTTCACTGTATTAGCTACTGTAAATTGAAAAGTGCAGTTTAACACAAATTCAACACAAAATCTAAAGCTTCTGCCCATATAAGACATCTAGTCCTGGAAAGCTGGCTGTTACTTACAGCCAGCTCGTCATTCTAGATCACATTAGTCCATGTTAGAACAAAAGTCCCGGTTTAGGGTCACCGATCCCGTAGAGGCTAATAGAAAATGACTCAAGTAAAAGTGAAAGTCACCCAGTTAAAAAATATTTGGTTTTAAATATGCTTAAGTACAAAAGTAAAAGTAAAAGTAGAAATATTTGTAAATTCTTATACATATATAGCAAACGCAGGCGGCACCATTTTTCTTTGATTTTAAATTTACTAAAAGTCAGGGCAGTTTCCAACCTCAGACATCATTTACAAACGAAGCATGTGTTTAGTGAGTCCCCAGATCAGAGGCATTAGAGATGAACCAGGAATATTCTCTGATAAGTGTGTGAATTATTTAAAACAATCTGTCCTTGCTAACCATTCCAAATGTAAACAAATACCTTTGAGTGTCAGGGAAATGTATGGAGTAAAAAATTTACACCAATTTTAATTAGGAATGTATTGAAGTAAACGTATATATAAAATATTAAATAGTAAAAGTAAAGTACAGATAGCTAATAAAAGTACTTAAGTAGTATTTTAAAGTATTTTACTTAAGTATTCACGCCACCGCTGGTTATTGTATAGTGTATGACAGGCCTCTGCAGGAAGGGGAACCACTCCATCTCGTGACCTTTGTGGGTACTAGCACGGTTGCCACGGCAGCGAGTTGTGATGCTTTTGATAGCTCTGATTTGCCTTGATACAAGGGCACACACACACACACACACACACACACACACACACACACACACACACACACACACACACACACACACACACACACACACACACAACACACACACACACCACACACACACCACACACACACACACACACACACACAACACACACACAACACACACACACACACACACACACACAACACACATCACAACTGCTGCTACCAGACTCTTATTATACTGCCTCCTCTATCTCTCTCCAATCCCCTCTCTCTCTATCTCTCTCCTCCCTTCTTTCTCCCTCCCTTCTCTGCTTGCGTGTATCTCTCTGCTATCTCTCTCTCTCTCGTCCCGCTCTCTCTCTCTGCTTCCTTGTTATTCTATACTCTCTCTCTCTCTCATTCTTGTTGGTCCATTTCTCCTCTTTGTTCCTGTCTTCTCATTAATATGTGCTGTTGTACAGTAGCCCGAGGCGGTTAAACCTGTAGCTGATGTGTTCGACAGGCT
>NC_036854.1:1979457-1980857 GCF_002910315.2 Salvelinus sp. IW2-2015
CACACACACACACACACACACACACACACACACACACACACACACACACACATCCCATAATGTTGAGGTTGAAGGAGAATTCCCTGGCAGAAGTCTACTGTAATCCCAGAACCCCATGCGGTCAACCTTCAGAACAAACAAAGACTAACCCAAATCCACACTTTGTTTAAATGCCATTTAGTCACCAGCCTTGCTTTCTTTGGGTTGGAAGATTAAAGTGTTTGAGGGACACAATGGTTGTATAGACAGAGATGCTTTGGTGTGAACACAGCTCTCCATAGTCATGTTCTCAACTTCTCCACTGTTGGTCCCAATCTTTCTATATCCAGAGTGTGTCTAGCAAACAACTAGCAATCGACCTTTGTGTCTGTCTGTGTGTGTGTCTGTGTGTGTGTGTCTATGTGTGAGTCTGTGTGTGTGTGTCTGTGAGTGTGTATGTGTGTCTGTGAGTCTGTGTGTGAGTGTGAGTGTGTGTGTGTGTGTGAGTCTGTGTGTGTGTGTATGTGTAACGGATGTGAAATGGCTAGCTAGTTAGCGGGTACGCGCTAATAGCGTTTCAATCAGTTACGTCACTTGCTCTGAAACCTAGAAGTAGTGTTTCCCCTTGCTCTGCAAGGGCCGRGGCTTTTGTGGAGCGATGGGTAATGACGCTTCGTGGGTGACTGTTGTTGACGTGTGCAGAGGGTCCCTGGTTCGCGCCCGTGTTGGGGCGAGGGGATGGTCTAAAGTTATACTGTTACATGTGTGTCTGTGTCTGAGTCTGTGTGTGTGTGTGTGTGAGTCTGTGTATGTGTGTGAGTCTGTGTGTCTGTGTGTGTGAGTCTGTGTGTGTGTCTGTGTGTACCAAAGTGGGGTTTTACCCAAACTTTCTAAATCCAGAGTATGTCTAGCACAACTACCAATTGGCCTCTCTGCCTCTCCCTCACTCCACATTTAGCAACTGCGTAGTCTTAAATACCAAACTTGTTATCAGCACTGTGTTCTTATATAGTGACAGTGCACCATACTGTATGCCAGTCCTCGTGCTTATTCCACAAATATCTATAATTGAGTGACAGTTGACATGTCACGGCCGTCGTCGGAAGGAGACCAAGGTGCAACGTGGTGAGCGTACATTTCCCTTTTATGTAAAATGTCGCCAACAAAACAAGAAACGAAGAAACAACCGTGAAGCTTAACAGGGCTATAGTGCCACTAACAAAGATAACTACCRACAAACACCAAAGGCTGCCTAAGTATGATTCCCAATCAGAGACAACGATTGACAGCTGTCCCTGATTGAGAACCATACCCGGCCAAAACATAGAAATACAAAACATAGAAATAAAGAAACTAGAATGCCCACCCTAGTCACACCCTGGCCTAACCAAAATAGAGAATAAAAGCCTCTCTATGGCCAG
>NC_036854.1:1981637-1993198 GCF_002910315.2 Salvelinus sp. IW2-2015
GTGCCATGGATCATCACTGGAGGCTTCGTGCCATGGATCCTCACTGGAGGCTTCGTGCCATGGATCATCACTGGAGGCTTCGTGCCATGGATCATCACTGGAGGCTTCGTTCATGCAGCATACACAGGACACACCAGGCTGGGGAGACACACAGGAGGCCTGGTCCGTGGCGCAGGCACAGGACACACCAGGCTGGGGAGACACACTGGAGGCCTGGTCCGTGGGGTAGGCACCGGATACACTGGGCCGTGGAGGCGCACTGCAGGTCTCAAGCATAGAGCTGGCACAACCCGTCCTGGCTGGATGGTTACTATCGCCCGGCAAATGCACTGGSCTGTGCAGGCGCACCGGAGACACAGCGCGCAGAGCCGGCGCAGGATGTCCTGTGCCGTAGAGACGCACTGGTGGCCAGATGCGCTGAGCCGGCACCATCTGTCCTGGCTGGATGCCCACTCTAGCCCGGCCGATGCGGGGAGCTGGAATGTAGCGCACCAGGCTGTGAACGCGCACTGGAGACACCGTGCACTCCACCGCATAACACGGTGCRTGACCAGTACCACTCTCKCTACGGTAAGCACGAGGAGTTGGCTCTGTATGACTGTCTGGATTAGACATGGCTACTGTATGACTGCCTGGATTACACACAGCTACTGTATGACTGCCTGGATTACACATAGCTACAGTATGACTGCCAAGAGTAATAGACAGGGATAGACATGGCTACTGTATGACTGCGTGGATTACACATGGCTACAGTATGACTGCCTAGATTAGACATGGCTACTGTATGACTGTCTGGATTAGACATGACTACTGTATAAATGTCTGGATTAGACCTGGCTACTGTTTGACTGCCTGAATTAGACATGGCTACTGTATGCCTGTCTACCATTAGATATGGCTACTGTATGACTGTCCTGGATTAGACATGACTACTGTATAAATGTCTGGATTAAGACATGCTACTGTATGACTGCCTGAATTAAGACATGGCTACTGTATGACTGCCTGGATTAGACAGGATAGACATGGCTACTGTAGACTGCCTGGATTAGAGGCTGATGTGCTGACTATATGTGATGTAGTTGACCCGTCTCTGGGTATTAGACATCGTACTGTAAATGCCTAAATCTCGTCCTGCATTAGACATTGCTACTCGTATGACTGCTACGCACATTAGACCCACCACCCTCAGTTGCTATCGCTTGTGGTGACTGCTCGTGTGTATTGACCAACAATTACTAGTGTATGACTGCGATGCCGATTAGACATCTGGCCTAACTACGCTGTATGACTGCTGGATTAGCTATCCCTCGGCTACTCCGCCATGTACAGGCCGGTGGTGAGTTTGGATCGCTCAGTTGCGTGGTGTGTGTGAAACTGGAACGCCTGGGTTAATGACTGCCTGGATTACGACTCCTCTTCTGCCTACACAGGTGTGTGTGTGTGAGGAGGCTGGTCCTCCTCTTCCGCTCCGGTGTTGTGTGTGTGTACGCTGGGTTCCTCTCTCCTAACAGGTGTGGGTGTGTTGTGGACCGCTGGTTCTCTCTCCCTTAAAACAGGTGTGTGTGTGTTTGAAACGCTGATTCTCTCCCTCCAGGTGTGTGTGTGTGTGACGCTGGTCTTCTCCTCCAGGTGTGTGTGAGACGCCGGTGCCTCCTCCCTCCCAAGGTTGTGTGTGTGTGAGAACGCTGGTTCTCTCTCCCCCCCAGGTGTGTGTGTGTGTAACGCTGGTCTTCTCCCTCACCAGGTGTGTGTGTGGTGACCGCTGGTCTCCTCTCCCTCCAGGTGTGTGGTGTGTGAGGACGCTGGTTCTCTCTCCCATCCAGGTGTGTGGTGTGTGACGCCCGCTGGTCTCCTCTACCCCTCCAGGTGTGTGTGTGTGTGTAACGCCGGTCTCTCTCCCGTCCAGGTTGTGTGTGAGACCGCCGGTCCTCTTCCCTCAGGTGTGTGTGTTGTGTAACGCCGGTCTCTCTCTCCCTCCAGGTGTGTGTGGTGTGACGGCTGGTCTCTCTCTCCTCCACGTGTGTGTGTGTGAGACGCTGGTCTCTCTCCTGCCAGGTGGTGTGTGTGTGAAGACGTGTCCTCTCTTCCCTCCAAGGTGTGTGGTGTGTGTGTAACGCCGGTTCTCTCTCCCTCACAGGTGTTGTGTGAGATGCCGGTCTCTCTCCCATCCAGGTGTGTGTGTGTGTAACGCCTGGTCTCCTCTCCCTCAGGTTGTGTGTTGTGTGACTCGCTGGTCTGCTTCCCCCAGGTGTGTGTGTACACTGGTCTCTCCCCTCCAGGTGTGTGTGTGTGTGTGTGTGTTTTGACACTGGTCTCTTCTCCCTCCAGGTGTGGTGTTTGACCGTCTGGTCCTCTCCTCCCTCAGGTGGTGTGTGTGTGTGTGTGTGGTGTGGACTAACTGGTCTCTCTCCCTTCCAGGTGTGTGTGTTTGACGCCTGGTCTCTCTCCCCAGGTGGTGTGTGTTTGACGCTGGTCTCTCCCTCCAGGTGTGTGGTTGTTTGACACTGGTCTCTCTCCTCCAGGTGTGTGTGTTTTTGAACACTGGGTCTCCTCCCTCCAGTGTGTTGTTTGACCCGTGGGTCTCTCTGCTCTCTACCCCTCAGGGTGTGTGTGTTTGAACGGGCTGGTCTCCTCCTCCAGGTGTGGGTGTGTTTGACCCACGGTCTCTCTCCCTCCAGGTGTGTGTGTGTGTTGTAACGCTGTCTCTTTCTCCTCCAGGTGTGTGTGTTGTGTAACGCTGGTCTCTCTCCCTCCAGGTGTGTGGTTTTGTGTGTTTGACGGGCTGGTCTCTCTCGCTCCAGGTGTGTGGTGGGTGTGTGTGTGTGAGACGCTGGTCTCTCTCCCTCCAGGTGTGTGTGTGTGAGACGCTGGTCTCTCTCCCTCCAGGTGTGTGTGTTGGTGTAACTCTGGTTCTCTCTCCCTACAAGGTGTGTGTGTGTGTGAGACTGCTGGTCTCTCCCTCCCTACAGGTGTGTGTGTGTGAGACGCTGGTCTCTCTCCCCTCTCAGGTGTGTGTGTGTTTGACGCTGGTCTCTCTCTCCCTCCAGGTTGTGTGTGTGTGTGACGGCTGGTCTCTCTTCCCTCCAGGTGTGTGGTGAGACCGCGGTCTCTCTCCTTCCAGGTGTGTGTGGTGGTGAGACGCTGGTTCTCTCCCCCAGCGTGTGGTGGTGTGTGTAACCGCTGGTCTCCTCTCCCTCCAGGGTGTGTGTGTGTGACGCTGGTCTCTCTCCTCACAAGGTGTGCTGTGGTGAGACCGCTGGTCTTCTCCCTCCAGGTGTGTGTGTGTGAAGACGGCTGGTTCTCTCCTCCTTCCCCAGGTGTGTTGTGTGTGTGTGTGTAACGCCGGTCTGCTCTCCACTCCAGGGTGTGTGTGAGACGCCGGTCTCGTCTCCGCTCCAGTGTGTGTTGTGTGTAACGCGGTCTCTCTCCCTCCAGGTGTGGTTGTGTGTGTGACGCTGGTGCTCTCTCCCTCCAGTGGTGTGTGTTGTGAGACGGCTGGTCTCTCTCCCTCCAGGTGTGGTGTGTGTGAGACGCCTGGTCTCTCTCCCTCCAGGTGTGTGTGTGTGTGTAACGCCGTTGCTCTCTCCCTCCAGGTGTGTGTGAGACGCCGGTCTCTTCTCCTTCCAGGTGTGTGTGTGTGTAAACGCGGGTCTTCCATCTCCCTCCAGGTGTGTGTGGTGGTGTAACGCCGGTGCTCCTCTCCCTCCAGGTGTGTGTGAGACGCTGGTCTCTCCTCCCTCAGGTGTTGTGTGTGTGAGATGCTGGTCTCGTCTCCCTCGCAAGTGTGTGTGTGTGAGACGCTGGTCTCTCTCCTCCCAGGTGTGCGTGTGTGTGAGCACGCTGGTCTCTCTCCCTCCAGGTGTGTGGTGTGTGAGAAAGCTGGTTCTCTCTCCTCAGGTGTGTGTGTGTGTAACGATGGTCTCTCTCCCCACCAGGTTGTGTGTGTGTGAGACGGCTGGTCTCTCTCACCCCCAGGTGTGTGTGTGTGAGACGCTGGTCTCTCCTCCCCTCCAAGGTGGTGGTGTGTGTGGTGACGGGGGCTTTGGTCTGCGTCTCCCTCCAGGGTGTGTTGTGTGGTGTAACGCTGGTCTCTTCCTCCCAGGGTGTGTGTGTGTGAGACGCTGGTTCTTCTCTCTCCCAGGTGTGTGTGTGTGTAACGCTGGGTCTCTCTCCCTTCCAGGTGTGTGTGTGTGAGACGATGGTCTCTCTCCCTCCAGGTGTGTGTGTGTGTGTAACGTGCGTCTCCTCGTCCCTCCAGGTGGTGTGTGTGTGTGTGTAACGCTGGTCTCTCTCCTCCAGGTGTTTGTGTGTGTGTAAACGCTCGTCTCTCTCCCTCCAGGTGTGTGTGGTGTGTAACGCTGGTCTCTCTTCTCCCTCCAGGTGTGTTGTTGTGTTGTAACGCTGGTCTGCTCTCCCTCAGGTGATGGTGTGGGTGTGTAACGCTGGTCTCCTCTCCCTCCAGGTTTGTGTGTGTGTGTAAAGCTGGTCTCTCCTGCACGGTTGTGCTGTGTGTGTCACGCTGGTTCTTTCTCCTCCAGGTGGTGTGTGGTGGAGACGCTGGTCTCTCTTCCGCTCCAGGTGTGTGTGTTAAGGCTGGTCTCTCTCCCTGCTCAGGTGTGGTGTGTGTGGTAAAAAGCTGGTCTGTCTCCTCCAGGTGTGTGTGTGTGTGTGTGTAACGCTGGTGGTCTCCTCTCCCTCCAGGTGTGTGTTGTGTGTAACGGCTGGTCTCTCTCCCCCCAGGTGTGTGTGTGGTGTGTTGGTAACGCTGGGTCTCTCTCTCCAGGTGTGTGTAAGCGGCTGGTCTCTCTCCCCTCGCAGGTGTGTTGTAACGCTGGTCTCCTCCCCTCAGGTGTGGTGTGTAACGCTGGTCCTCTCTCCCAATCCAGGTGTGGTGGGTGTGTGTACGCTGGTCTCGTCTCCCCTGCCAAGGTTGGGCGTTGTGTGTAACGCTGGTCTCTCTCCCTCCAGGTGTGTGTGTGTGTGGACGCTGGTTCTCTCTCCCTCCAGGTGTGTGTGTGTGTAACGCTGGTCTCTCTCCTCCCAGGTGTGTGTGTGTGTGGTGACACTGGTCTCTCTACTCGCAGGTGTGTGTGAGTATGCGGTCTCTCCTCCTCTCCAGGTGTGTGTGTGTGTGGTGTGTGAGACGCTGGTCTCTCTCCTGCCAGGTGTGTGTGTGTGGTAACACTGGTCCTCTCTCACCTCCAGGTGTGTGTGTGTTTTGGACGCTGGTCTCTCCCCCCCAGGATGTGTGTGTGGTTTGTGACGCTGGTGCTCTCTCCCCCCAGGTGGTGTGTGTGTTTTGACCGCTGGTCTCTCTCTCGCCCCAGGTGTGTTTGTTGTGTTTTGACCGCGCCGGTCTCTCTCCCCCCAGGTGTGGTGGTGTGTGTAACGCTTGGTGCCTCTCATCGCCCCCAGGTGCGTGGCTTGTGCACTCCAGTGGTGTCTGCATTGCTGGAATGGTTCCCGTCACGTTTCCTGGGCGTGGCTGAAGACTTGGTCCAGCGCAGAAACCTCATACACCCCATTCTCTCTTTCCCTCGCCACCAACGGCCGTCCGCGAGCTGCACCGGCTTCGCTCTCCTCGCTCTGGGCTGGCTGAAGCTCTGCTACCGACGCTCCACTGTCAGATCATCAAGGTGGACTCACATCTCCCCCTGACTCCTACTCAGATCATCAAGGTGACTCACAAACTGCCCCTGACTGCACACTCAGATCGTCAAGGTGCCTCACACTCCCTGACTCACCTCAGGATCGTCAGGTGACTCACACTCCTGACTCACTGCAGATGTCAAGGTGACTCACACTCCCTACGTCACGGTAGATCGTCCAGGGTGACTCACACTCCCCTGACTCGCACTCAGAGATCGTCAAGGTGACTCACACTCCTGACTCACTCAAGAATTCGTCAAGGTGGACTCACACTCCTGACTCATCAGATCGTCCCAGGTGATTCACTCCTCAGATCGTGGACTCACTCAGATCTCAGGTGAACTCACCTCACCTCAGAATGCGTAGACTCACTCAGATCCTCTGTGACTGTTGACCTGTGGTGTGTTTTCAGTCTGGCTACCTGGTGTGTAACGCTCCTTATAACCGCCTGAGAACCCCGGCTGCTCAGCCGCTGTGGAGACAGATACGACCCTACCCTCCGACACAGAGGTACAACTACAGAGACAACACAGACACACCTACCTCCTCCGACACAAGTCTGGGGTGTTTTAACGACTTTTGTGTTCTCTCCTAGACGTAACGTGCGGGTGTCTGTTCTGACACTGGTATGGAGCGTTGTGTTGTCGACCCAAGCCCCGCTTTCTGAGATTACAGCTACTCTTCACACACACTCGCAGGAGACGGCGCTGAGTTGGAGCAGAGGGAGGCTTTTTTCCTCCACTCACACTCCACCCTTCCCACAAATACAACACTCGCAGGAGAGGACGAGCCGGGCCGTGCCTGGCTTGCTGCAGGCTGTGTGTGTCGGCTTTGTCAGCTCAACCCAGGCGACGACCAATCAGAACCAGCGAGGGTCCAGGAGGGAGGAGGGGCTACAGCTCTAGAGCCATCCCCTGTCCCGCTACTGGAGGCTTAACAGGTCAGAAGACACTTCAAAATCAAATTTATTAGTCACATACACATGGTTAGGGGCAGATGTTAATAATTGCGAGTGTAGGAAATGGATTTGGTGCTTCTAGTTCCCAAACAATGGGCAGTAAATAACCAACAGTCATCTAAGCCTAACAATTCCACAAGTGACTACCGTGTACACACAAGTGTAAAGGGATAAAGATATGTAAATAAAGAGGTAGCACGGGAACGGCATAGCGCAAGATGCAGTAGATGGTAATAGATGTACAGTCATTATACCATATCCATATGAGAGATAAAATGTAAGGGTATAGTTAAACCAAAGAGTGGCAAAGTTTTTAAAAGTGCTAGCTAGCATCACTCAGAAAATGGTAGGTTGTAGCTTAGCCTAGCCGTCAGTAGCTTGGGTTAGTTTGCTCAGCTAGCTAGCCCCGTCAGTACGATGGTCTAGCTTGTAGCTAGCTAGCGGTCAGTAGATCGGTTAGCTTGTAGCTAGCTGCGTCAAGTAGATGTTAGTTTTGTAGCTACGCTAGCCGTCACTAGATGGGTTGCTTTGATAGCTACGCATAGCTATAGTCGGCTCTAGTTTGTCAGATCACGATAGACAGATAGCATGAGCTTTGGATTGATATTGTTAGCGACTACGCCGTAGCGTCCAGTAAGATTGGTATCACGTTTGACATAGCTAGCATAGCAACAGCTTACAGATACACGACTATGGTTAGTTTCATTGGTCGTACATAGAGATCGTCAGATGGATATAGATTAGATACGTAGATAGCGTCAGTAGTGGTTAGTTGGTAAGCTAGCTAGCGTCAGTAGAATGGTTAGTTTGGTAAGCTAGCTAGCGGTCAGTAGATGGTTAGTTTTGTAGCTCTAGCTGCGTCAGTCGCATACTGGATTAGCTTGTGCTAGCTAGCGTCAGTAGATCGCGCTCTACACGCATTCGCTGACTACGATCACGCGTCAGTAAATGGTTAGCTTGGTGCGCTTAGCTAGCGTCAGATAGACATGCGTTAGCATTGCTGATCGTAGGATGTGTGACTTTAGCTTGGTAGCTAGCTAGCGTCAGTAGATGGTTAGCTTGTAGTAGCTAGCGATCAGTAGATGGTTAGCTTGTAGCTAAGATACAGCGTCAGTAGATAGATTAGCTTGTAGTGATGACGTCAGTAGATGGTTAGATATGTAGTGCATAGCGTGTGATGGTTAGCTTGTAGCTCGCTAGCGTCAGTAGACTTTTTGGTTAGCTTGTAGCTAGCTAGGTCAGTAGATGGTTAGCTTGTAGGCTAGCTAGCCGGCAGTAGAATGGTTAGCTTGTAGCTAGCTAGCGTCAGTAGATGGTTTAAGCTTGTAGCTAGCTAGCCGTCAGTTAGATTGTTGGTTTTTGTAGCTAGCGTCAGTAGATGTGGTTAGCTTGTAGCTAGCTAAAGCATCCGTCGATGGTTAGTTTTGTAGCTAGCTAGCGTCAAGTAAGTGGCTACACTAAACCACAGTAAATAGGGTTACCCAAGGCAGCGTCCTTTCATCAATTTTCACGAATCACCGGTTCTGTTCACCCTCTACATCTAACGATTGCACGCCAAATAACAGGCAGAATGTGGCAACAGGAATTACAGCTTGTTGGTTAATCAATAAGAGGTGTCCAAGGTTGACTGCAGGACAAACATACCCGTGTCTGAACATCTGTTATGAATCGGCTATGAAGAAGCCCACATGACGATTTACTCCTGAGGTGCTGACTTGTTGCCGCCTCTAACAACTACTGTGATTATTATTATTTGACCATCTGGTCATTTTATGAACATTTTGAACATATTGGCATGTCTGTTATAATTCTCGCAACCCAGCACAGCCAGAAGACGACTGGCCACGCCTCATTAGCCTGGTTCCTCCTCTAAAAAGGTTGTCTTCTAGGTTACTGCCTTGTAGGAGTTTTTTCGCCTAGCCACTGTGCTTCTACAACCCCTGCATTGTTTGCTGTTTGGGGTTTTAGGCTGGGTTTCTGTACAGCGCTTTGTGGGCATCGGGGCTGGTGTAAAAAAGGGCTTTATAAATACATTTGGATAACACAACTAAACCCCAATGGTGTAAAGAAAACAGACTCATTCTTTTATGTGAAAAAACCCAGGATATTACCGAACATTCAGCACTAAGAAAGACGACACAGAACCCATCCAACATGGTCTCAAGAACAAGATAAGAATCAGTTGAACAGTACAAATATTCTTGGAACTATAATTGAACTCAAAATGGTCCTGGGACTGCAACACGCACAACAGATATACAAAAAATTTGACAACGCCTGTATTTTCATGAGGAGAATTAAATAAATATCAAGGAGAAAAATCAACCATCTTTTACACATCCTTTGTTCAATCAACTATCCATCGCCAAAATGAAAACCAACTAGAGTACGCAGCTCTACCATCACTTCAACCAAGGAGTACAGCTCCCTACCGTCACTCGCTTCAACCAGGGTACCAGTCCTACCCGTTCACTCTCAACCAGGCGTAAACCAAGCTCCTACCGTGCACTCCTCAACGGAGTACCAGCTCTATCGTCCACTCCTCAACCAGGATCCAGCTCCTATCGTCACTCTCACCAGGAGTTACCACTCCTATCGTCACTCTTTCCACAGGAGTACCAGCTCCTATCGTCACTCTCAACCAGGAGTACAGCTCTATCGTCACTCTCACCAGGAGTACCAGCTCCTACCGGTCACTCCTCAACCAGGAGTACCAGCTCCTAAACCGTCACTCTCAACAGATGTACCAGCTCCTAACCCGTGCACTCTCACGCAAGGAGTACCAGTCTCTACCGTCACTCTTCAACCCAGGAGTACCAGCTCGCTACGCGTCACTCTCAACCAGGAAGTACCAGCTCCTAATCCGTCCTCTCAAAGCAGGAGTACAGCTCCTATTCGTCACTCTAAACCAGGAGTACAGTCACTCCAACCAGGAGTACCAGCGTCCTACCGTCACTCTCAAGCAGGAGTCCAGCTCCTATCCGTCACTTTCTCAAGCAGGAGTACACCGTCAGCTCTCAAGGCAGGAGTAACCAAACGTATCTCTCCAGCAGGAGTACCGACGTCACTCAAGCAGGAGTACCACGGTCACTCTCCAAAGCAGGAGTATACCAAGCTCCTATCGTCACTCTCAAAGCAAGGAGTACCAACGTCACTCCTCAAGCAGGAGTAAACCCACGTCACTCTCAAGCAGGAGTAGCACTCAACTTCAACAGGAGTACCACGTTCACTCTCCATGCAGGAGTAAACGCACGTCACTGCTCACAGCAGGAGTAGCACGTTCATCCTCTCAAGCAGGAGTACCAGCTCCTACAGTCAGGTGCCGCTGATAAGCCCAGAGTCCCATCTTTACAATAACCGCGCAGACTTGTTTGCTGCTGACCTTGGCCTGCTTCAAAGTGAGCCGCTTCTTGTTTGGATGTAAAAACTGCCAACTGCTTGGAAGCAGCTTGGAGGCATTCCCTCTTTGTGCCAGGCCTCACTCCCTTTGGTTCAAGAAGGAGGGTTGCTTGAGGCTGTCTATAATAACTTCTGTTTTGAAATCCCCTCTCGTGGGGCACATTGGAAACCGGGGATTAAACACAATCTAACCGGCCAGTCGGGCGGTGGGTTTTTAGAATAGAAACTGACCTGTCGGGGCGGTGGTTTAGAATTAGAAACTGACTGTCGGTGGCGGGTGGTTTTAGAACTAGAAACTAACATGTCGGGGCGGTGGTTTAGAATAGAAACTGACTGTCGGGGCGGTGGTTTACGAATAGAAAAACTGGACTTGTCGGGCGGTGGGGTTTTAGAAAATAGAAAAACTGACAGTAATGTCCCAGCCGCTTGATGCGATCGTATAATCTGTGAAAGAATATGTAAAACCTTTGGAAGTTGAGGCACAACCACTGAATCAAAAACATTATTTTGTAAATTATTTCCTTCTGAAACAATTTTATTTTTAATTGGCTTAAAAAAAAAAAAAACAATAAATGAACCGGCCAAAAGCAAGTTCCATTTACGGGCTAATTGGAAACCTGTGTGTGACTGTGTTACTGGTGTGTGACTGTTGTGACTGTGTGTGACTGTGTGTGACTGTGTGACTGTGTGTGACTGGTGGTTTTAGGGTTCGTAGCCCCACCTGGTGCGTGGATACTTCCCCGTCTGTGGCAGGCATGTTCTGTGACCTGGGCAGGTGGAGCGTCTCGCTTGCCCCTCCGAGAGACAGACCCTCCAATTCAACCTACGCACGGAGGCCAGGTGACACAACACACCACAGCAATGTGTGGCAGTCTTTGTTTAACATATTGAGTCGTGTTGTAATAATGAAGAACCAAACATAACAATCTACTCTTCCGTAGTTTACTAGAGGAGTTGGGGAGCCAGGTATTATCCACATACAGACCAGACAGCAAGCCGTCGGAGAGGCCTGCCAGGATCCCGCATCTCAAGGTTACACCTCCTGTTCTGGCCTTTCTGCCACCCCGTACGTTCTGGCCACGCCCCGTTCTGTCTGCCTACACCCCGTCACGTCTTCTGTTCCCATCAAAGTCCTGGAGGGAAGCAAGTCATTTCACTACCCCCAAGAATACAAAGCAACTATTTTACCTTGCTCAAATAGCTGACATGCAGCCCTGTTACCCACCCTTAATTTTGTTTGACCCAGATTAAGCGATGCTCTTTTAACATGAAACAAATTTGACAACTCAGACGTTCAGTCATGCTTATAGGAGGGAATTCAACAACACGAGCACTTTACACAACAAAAACAAATGACTGATTGAATTGGCTGAGAGAAAATGTTGATAAAAAGGATTGTGGGGGGCTGTTTTGTTAGACTTCAGTGTGGCTTTTTGACATTATTGATCATAATCTGCTGGCTGTAAAACCTGTGTTATGAATTACACATAACCCTGCTATAAAAATGTAGAGTTACCTGTCTAACACGGAACACAGAGGGCAGGGTTTG
>NC_036854.1:1993223-2000213 GCF_002910315.2 Salvelinus sp. IW2-2015
ACTACCTACAAAACACCCAAAGCCCTAAGTATGATTCCCAACAGAGACAACGAATTGACAGCTGTCCCTGATTGAGAACCATACCGCCAAAACATAGAAATACCAAAACATTAGAAATAAAGAAACTAGAATTTCCCACCCTAGTCACACCCTGGCGCCTACCAAAATAGAGAATAAAAGCCTCTCTATGGCCAGGGCGTGACAGTACCCCCCCCCCCCCCCCCCAAAAGGGCCGAACTCCGGTCCCGCAAAAACCTGACTCTAAAGGGGAGGGTCCGGGTGGGCATTCTATTCACCGCGCGGCGGCTCCGGTATGGTAGCACCCCGCTCCACCTCTGGTCCCCCCACTTTGTTCGGCGCCTCTGGTGTGGGGACCCTCGTCGCCGACCCCGGACTTGGACCCTCGCTGCAGGCCCCAGATTTGGAAGCCCTCGCTGCAGGCCCCGGATTGGGAACCTCGCCTTGCAGCCCCGGAAATGGAACCCTCGCTTGCAGCCCCTGGACTGGGGGACCCTTTTGCAGGCTCCGGACTGGGGACCCTCGTGGCAGCCCCGGGACGGGGACCCTCGCCGCAGGCCCCGGACCTGGGGACCCTGTTGCAACCCCCGGACTGGGACCATCGCTGCGAGCGTTGGCTCCGGGACTGGGGACCGTCGCTGGTCGCTCCGACGGTTGAAGGCCGTTCGCTGGAGAGCTCGGACTGGAGACTTGTCACGTTGGGCTGCTCCGGACTGGGAACCGTCCATGGGGCTCGGCACTGGAGACCGTCGTTGGAGAGCGCCGCGACTGGGGGACGCTGTCGCTGGCAGGCCTCATCGGACGACCTGTGGAGACCCGCGGAGTCCGTGCCATGGCTTTGTGCAGGATCATCACTGCGAGGCTTCGTGGCCAGAGTGGGATCATCAGCTGGAGGGCTCGTGGCAATGGATCATCACTGGAGGCTTCGGGCTTTGGATCACACTGGAGGCTTTCGTGCCAATGGAATCATTTCACTGGAGGCTTCGTGCCATGGATCCTCACTGGAGGGCCTTCGTGCCATGGATCATCACTGGAGGCTTCGTGCCATGGATCATCACTGGAGGCTTCGTTCATGCAGCATAACACAGGACACACCAGGCTGGGGAGACACACAGGAGCCTGGTCCGTGGCGCAGGCAGCAGGACCACACACCAGCGCTGGGGAGACACACTGGAGGCCTGTCCGTGGGGTAGGCACCGGATACACTGGGCCGTGGAGGCGCACTGCAGGTCTTCAAGCTAGAGCTGCACAACCGTCCTGCTGGATGGTGACTATCGCCCGGCAAATGCACTGGGGCTGTGCAGGCGCACCCGGAGACACAGCGCGCAGAGACCGGCGCAGGATGTGCCTGTGCCGTAGAAGACCACTGGTGGCCAGATGCGCTGAGCCGGCACCATCTGTCCTGGCTGGATGCCCACTCTAAGCCTCGGCCGAGCGGGAAGCTGGATGTAGCGCACCAGGCTGTGAACGCAGCACTGGAAGACCACCGTGCACTACACCGCATAACACGGTGCCTGACCAGTACCACTCTGCCTACGGTAGCACGAGAGTTGGCTCTGTATGACTGTCTGGATTTAGACATGGCTACTGTATGACTGCCTGGATTACACACACGCAGCTACTGTATGACGGGCTGGATTACACATAGCTACAGTATGACTGCAAGAGAATAGACAGGGATAGACATGGCTACTGTTGAGCTGCGTGGATTACACATGGCTAACAGTATGACTGCTAGATAAGACATGGCTACTGTATGACTGTCTGGATTAGACATGACTACTGTATAAATGTCTGGATTAGACCTGGCTACCTGTTTGACTGCCTGAATTAGACATGGCTACTGTATGCCTGTCTACATTAGATATGGCTACTGTATGACTGTCTGGATTAGACATGACTACTGTATAAATGTCTGGATTAAGACATGGCTACTGTATGACTGCCTGAATTAGACATGGCTACTGTATGACTCGCCTGGATTAGACAGGAATAGACATGGCTACTGTATGACTGCCTGGATTAGACATGGCTACAGTAATGATTTGCCTGGAATAGACATACTTAATGTAGACTTCGCTGCATTAGACATTGCTACTGTATGACTGCCTGAATTAGACATGGCTACTCTGTTGTGACTGCCGGATTTAAAATTAACTAGTGTGAGTGACTGCCTGGAATTAACATTGCTACTGTATGACTGCCTGGATTAGACACTGGCTACTGTATGACTGCCTGGATTAGACATTGCTACTGTATGACTGCAGCTGGATTAGACATGCTACTGTATGACTGCTGGATTAATAATGGCTCCTGCATGACTGCCTGGCATTAGACACAGCTACTCATAGAACCAACTGGATTTAACATGGCAATAGTCATGAAATGACCTGGATGATTATACAGGCTACTGTAATCATGCTAGATTAAGACATGGCTACTGTATGACTGTCTGGATTAGACATGCTATCGTATGACATGTTTCTGGATTTAGACATGGCTACTGTATGATCTGTCTAGATTAATATAGTTATTGTATGACTGCCTGGATTAGACATGGCCTACATGTAAAACTGCCTGGAATTAGACATGCTACTGTAGTGACTGCCTGGATTAGACATGTTACTGTATGACTGCCTGGATGCAGACATGGCTACTGTAAAACTGCCTGGATTAGACAATGCTACTGTAATGACTACCTGTGATTAACACATGCACTCTATGACCAACTGGAATTAGACACTGGCTACAAGTATGAATGCCTGGATTATACATGGCTACTGTATATCCTGCCTGGAGTTAGATATGGCTAACTGTATGACTGCCCTGGATTAGACATGGCCTACTGAAGTATGACTGTCTGGCAGTATGCATTATGATGCCGGATTAGATCCTTTTGACTAGCTACTGTATACTGCCTGATTAGACAATGGCTACTGTATGGAACTTGCCTGGATTAGATATGGCTACTGTAATGACTTGACCTAAATTAACATAGCTACTGTCATGATGCCTGATTTCAGAATAGCTACTGTATGACTGCCCTGGATTAAAACATAGCTACTGTATGACTACGCCTGAAAACAATGGCTACTACATCCTGACTGCCTGGATTAGATATGGCTACTGTATGCCTGCCTGCATTAGACATGGCTACTGTATAACACCTGGATTAGACATGCCTACTGTATTGTACTGCCTGGATTAGACATTGGCTTACTGGTATGACTGCCTGTAGGACATCTACATGTATTGACGGACTGGATTCAGACACTGGCCTACTGTAATGACTGGCCGGAATAGATATGGCTTACTGTATGACTCGCCGGAGCTAGATAGGTCTACGGTATGACTGCCTGGATTAGATATGTTTACTGATTGCTGCCTGGAATAGAGATGGCTCGTATGACTACCTGGATTAGACATGGCTATCTGTATGCCTCTGCCTGGATCAGACAATGGCTACTGTATGCCTCCTCCCAAAATTACACTTTTTTCCTGATTAGTCACTTGATTTGACAAAAACCCAAAATGGTTGTTGTGTGTGGTGTGTGTGTGTGTGGTGTGTGGTGTGTGGTAGTGTGTGGTGTGTGTGTGTTGTTGGTGTGTTGTGTGTGCTGTTGGGTGTGTGTGTGTGTGGTGTTGTGTGTGTGGTGTGTGTGTTTGTGTGGTTGGTGTTGTGTGTGTTTGTCTATTATGATTCCATGCAGATCTAATGGGGCATGTGACTGCATCAGACTCTGGGTGACAGTCAAGGAGGAGAAGAAGGGACGTCAGCCTAGGCGTTGTGTTGACAGGACAAATCACTGTATTGATGACAAAATACGACAATAACAAACAGGTCAAGATCAGGATGCACGTCCAGACTTTCTTTCCTCCGGCAGGCGGTGCACGGACGGGCAAGCGGACGGCACAGGGTTAATGAATACGTCCTGCCTTGCGGGTTTTAAAGTTTTGTGTCTGTCATGTGAGCAAGGAGGCACTCCTTGGCATTCGGATGAATATCAAGTCTCAGGAACAGATGTATTTTATCAAAGAACGAAGAAAGGTCTATGAACATTTACACCAACCTTGAAAACCAGTGGAACAAACCTTCAAACATTCCTGCAAAACACAACCTTGCAAATCAGGACCTTCCTACATGATTGTCATATCTTTATTAACGGCACCCAGCTTTTGCTTGCAAGTTGTACCCTTCATGCTGTCCATAAGTTATGTTGTTGGTGTTTTCAGTCCTATGTTGTGTAGGATTGAGTTCGAACTGTGTGTTTGAAGTTGAAGCAGAGGGTTAAAAGTGGTCTGAGAGAAGACAAGAGAACATTGGGCAAAGGGATCAGTGTTCAGCTGATGATAGATGACACAAGAGAATCAGTTGGAGTGCCTTCCCCTCCCACTTGCTCTGATCCAATCACAACCCCATACAGGGGAGAAAAGAGAAGAGGTGGAGAAGAGGAGGAGAAGGAGAGGGGGGGGGCTGGAGAGGCGATGAAGGACGAGAGGGAGAGAGAGATGGAAGGAAAGAAGTGTGAGAGAGAAGAGATATGAAGGAAGAAAGTGAGAGAGGATAGAGAGAAGAGAGAGAGAGAGAGAGAGAGATGGAAGGAAGAAGAAATGTCTCTGTGAGAGAGAAGAGAGAGAGAGAGAGATGTGGGAGGAAGAAATGTGTGTTGAAGTGAGAGAGAGATGGCAGAAAGTAGGAGAGAGAGCATGTAGGTGGGAGGCAGAAACCAGAGGAGCGCGAGGAGGCGAGAGGAGAGAGAGAGAGAAGAGAGTAGAGAAGATGAGAGAGAAGAGAGAGACGGAGAGAGAGGAGAGGAGAGCAGAGCAGAGAGAGAGAGAGAGAGGAAGAGAGAGAGAGAGAGGAGAGAGAGAAGAGAGAGAGAGAGAATGCAGAAAATGGGCCGCTTTCCAGTAATAATGAAAATACAGAAAAGATCATGTAAAATTTTGGCTACATGCTAAATTCAAGGTCCAAATTCGAGTCTGCAATTTAAAGCACTTTCAAACCCAAGAGCTGAGCCATGAAACGAGTCCGTCGTCAGTCAGCTGGTGTTGGACCTCATCCAACCAAAAGCTGAACACCAGCATGCTTTCAAAGAAGACTTCCCAATAAACCAAAATCATGAACAATCCAAAGGACTCATATATACAAACATTGGAAAAAACGAAAACAAAATCCCAAAGCCGACTAAATTGGCTATCCTGACCCTAAAACAGAAGAATAATATGGCTGAATATCTTACTCTGTCAGAGATACGAAGCACGGAGGACAGATCTTAACCTTAAAGTACAGGCTTGGTAAGATGACCAACCGCATTTGGCAAAGAAAACCGGCAGACATAATAAAGACATGGCTACCCAAAGAGGAGCGGTGTATGTGGTCACACGTGCACGACCAGGGGAGGTAGAAACAGAGATGCACTTTCTCCTTTACTGTGATTAAATATTCCTCACCAATAGATCATTATCACAGAAATGTCTACATTTATTCCAAATTTTACTTATTAACCCAAGAGGAAAACTAAAAATACTCATGGGCGAAGGAGCAATGGCTCCTCTTGCAGCCAAATATGTATTTGCCTGCCATAGCCTGAGAGACACTGAATAATAACATCTGCATAGTAAGCAGTAACTTACTTATTATTACTATTATTGTTATTACTGTTATTGTTATTACTATTATTATTGTTGTTTATCATTCCAAGTAGTAATGGTATGGGTGGTAATGGTAATGATAGCAGTTTAATGATGGTGGTGGTGGTAGTAGTGGTAATGATGATAGTAGTTGTAGTACCGATGTAATGGTGAAGATGACCGTTATTTAGTTATAAGTTAGTTATAGTTTCATTTTTTTTATTACATTACATTCGATTATTGACTGTAACCATTTTAGAGATGGGGAGGAAGAAAGTGTGTGATAGAGGCGAGATGGGAGATGAGAGAGTGGTGGGGATATCATATTTGAGTATGCGTTAGATTGAGATCGTTTGTGGATGAATTGACATTTGACTTTAAATGGTCATTTTGACCGAGCGATGACTGTGTGCCCTCGACTGCAGGACTCACATTACATGATTCTTTATTTTCCATTCCACTAGACCCTCTTCTGTCTCAGTTGTATGTTACAATAAGGCAATTAGTGCTGACTGCTGTGACTGAATATACATACGTATTTATAGTAACACATTGACCTCAGCTGTGGTGTACTGAGCACAACCCTATAGCCCTCKATGTCCTTGGATGACCGTCACGCTAACCCTAACAACGTCAAGCCATGCATACACACACCCGCCCACCGCCCAACACTCTAAGAGATGTTTCCCCTACTTGAATAATGTATCAATTTCCCCTAGAAACAGCAATGTTTGCGTTTTATTTTCTGTAGGCTCTCTATTTTTCTCTCTCCCTCTACTCACTCTCTTTCTCTTTCTCTCTCTCTCGCTTTTCCACCCAAAATAGAGTGCAGAAGAAGGCTGTTGCTATGGTGATACATTCACTGGCGTTGCCGGGACATTTTTAGCCATTCAATTCATGGGGGATTTAACTCGCTATAACTTTCTGTAATTTCCATTCTAATTATATCACTGGGCTACCACAAGGGGTAAACAATATGGACGTCAGAGAAGGGGCTCAAACATACGTCTCTCTCTGCCTCTCTTTCTCTCTGTCTTTCTCTCTCTGTCTCTCTTTCTCTCTGTCTTTCTCTCTTTCTCTCTGTCTCTCTTTCTCTCTGTCTCTCTTTCTCTCTGTCTTTCTCTCTCTGTCTTTCTCTCTCTGTCTCTCTTTCTCTCTGTCTTTCTCTCTCTTTCTCTCTTTCTCTCTGTCTTTCTCTCTGTCTTTCTCTGTCTCTCTTTCTCTCTGTCTTTCTCTCTCTGTCTCTCTTTCTCTCTGTCTTTCTCTCTTTCTCTCTGTCTTTCTCTCTCTTTCTCTCTTTCTCTCTGTCTCTCTTTCTCTCTGTCTCTCTTTCTCTCT
>NC_036854.1:2007184-2011773 GCF_002910315.2 Salvelinus sp. IW2-2015
TTCTGTCTCTCTCTCTCTCGTCTCACTGTCTTTCTCTCGTCTCTCTCCCTCTCTCTGTTCTCTCTCTCTATCTTCTCTCTCTCTCATCACACTCTCTCTCTCTCTCTTTCTCTCTCTTCTCTTCTCGCTCTCTCTCTCTTTCCATCCTCTCTCTTTTCTCCTCTGTCTTTCTCACTCCTCGTTCAATTCAATTCCAATTCAAGGGCTTTACTGGCATGGGAAACATTATGTTAACATTGCCAAAGCAAGTGAGGTAGATAATATACAAAAGTGAAGTAAACAATAAAATTAACAGTAAACATTACACATACAGAAGTTTCAAAACAATAAGACATTACAAATGTCATATTATATAGTGTGTTGTGTGTGTAACAATGTACCAAATGGTTAAAGTACACAAGGAAAATAAAATAAGCATAAATAATGGGTTGTATTTACAATGGTGTTTGTTCTTCACTGGTTGCCCTTTTCTTTGGCAACAGGTCACAAATCTTGCTGCTGTTGATGGCACCACTGTGGAATTTCAACCCAGTAGATATGGGAGTTTATCAAAATTGGATTTGTTTTCGAAATTCTTTGTGGATCTGTGTGATTGAGAAATATGTCTCTCTAACTATGTCATTACATTGGGGCAGAGAGTTAGGAAGTGCTCTCAGTTTCACCCATTCATTGTTGGGGCAGTGAGCACAGTAGCCCTGTCTTCTCTTGAGAGCCATGTCTGCCTGACGGCGGCCTTTTCTCAAATAGCAAGGCTATGCTCACTGAGTCTGTACATAGTCAAAGCTTTCCTAGTTTGGGTCAGTCCAGTGGTCAGGTATTCTGCCACTGTGTTACTCTCTGTTAGGGCCAAATAGCATTCCTAGATTGCTCTTGTTTTTTGTTAATTCTTTCCAATGTGTCAACTCTCTCTCTCTCTCTCTCTCTCTCTCTCTCCTCTCTCTCTCTCTCTCTCTCTCCTCTCTCTCTCTCTCTCTCTCTCTCTGCGCGAGTGCATGCTGGGAGTGAGTTCGTCAAGCAGGAGTGATTGTGAAGAGCGACTGGATTTCTTTTCACTCTATTGGGTGTTGGTATGTAAATATATATATATTGATTAGTTTAGTGTTTAGGGTATTTTTTTCTAATATTAATAAGAAAGTATAGGGGTGGTGGGCATAGTTTGAGGTTGTTTGTTTGTCGCGAGGGCACAACCAGCGGTGGGGCGGGTTGGAATGGCCACTCGTGGAGGTTTGGAGTATGAAAAACTTAGTCGAAGGAATGGCATGTGAAGATTCCAGCCGCGGCTGGCTGTGTCAGTAGAAGAATGTAGTCGTTGCGGTGGGTGCTATCATTGGGTATGATAGCATCAAATCAGCCTCAAGGATGAATAGCGCTGTAGTGATATTCTTAGATTCTATTGAAAAGGTGAATAAAATAGTCGAGAACGGGTGTGGTGTTGCGGGAAACACAGACGCAGGTATTTCCGCTTATGAATCCGGCGAAAAAAGTGATACTTTCTAACGTGCCACCTTTTGTTAGAGATCGAAGGCTGGGAGCGAGAGTCTAGCGCGTCATCTCTCTCTTGTTTGTATGCATGTGTGTTTGTATGCATGTGTGTACAAACGAACAGAGAGCTTTGTAGCATAATTTTGTGATCAACTGAAAGATGCGATAAGCTGACGTCTCACTGATGCTGGTTCCATCATACAGGAACAGCAGGGGGTCTGTCCTATTAGGGAGAATACAGCCTGTCATTACACATGGAGATTGTCATCTGTTATCATTCCTTTACACTAATATCCAACAAATCTGGTTTCAAACATTATTTGAAATAATTTAAAATACGTAATCTGGGCTTGATTGAGCTTGCCTGGCGCAGTGGATTAATATAACATAAAACAAAACTGCAGAACCCGAGCACTCCAGGCAGGCTTAAGCAAACGATTTAAAGCATTTGAAAGATTTCAGATAGTATTTGGACCCATGTCTGACAGACGTCTGTGTCTTGTCCTGCAGTCATTTGTTTTGTATGAGACTGAAGGACCTGGTTCCTACTGTATCTACCCTATCTTCCATCCTTCAACACATCCTTAGCCACTAACTACTTAGTTAGATGCCATGGAGAAAATTAGTACAGGAAGTATTTACCCAAGTGAAAGATTATTCAAAAAGTGTTGTGTTTAATCATTCATAAACTTCAAAGGGCTCCTTATTGAACTTCATGAATAAAGCAACACCTCGATCAAGCTCTGTGTTTTACACAAACTACCAGAACAGGCAGTCTAGATATATATATATACATAGAGAGATGAACCTGTGGAAGAATCCCCTAAGCAAGCTGGTCCTGGGGCTCTGTTCACAAACACAGACAGACCCCACAGAGCCCCAGGACAGCAACACAATTACACCCAAACAAATCAGGAGAAAACAAAAAGATAATTACTGGACACAATGGAAATAATTAACCAAAAAAACAGAGCAAACTAGAATGTTATTTTGCCCTAAACAGAGAGTACACAGTGGCAGAATACCTGACCACTGTGACTCATTACAGGTCTGGGAGCTAGCGTTATGCTAACAAACTCATTACCACTTCTCAGCCTGCATGGGAAGTAGCGCTATGCTAACACCCAGGACATAGGATCCTGTCAGAACTGGGCTAGCATGGGGTATATACATTGGTGATGATTACACTTAGTTCTAGTCAACTCTTTTGGCAAACAAACATGTGAATAAGTATTTTAGCCAACCAGATTTACAGTAGACCTAATTTACTCTCTCAGGAGGAAAGAATACAGACAATTGTGCTAGAATATAACTAACCATATCTCTGTGTTTTCAATCCAAAAAAAACGTTTTGGAGGGAGTACGTCCCAGTCTCATTTACAAAATGTTCTGCTTATCCTACGTCCTACGTCCCTCGGTGTATGTGTTGATTAAGCCTGAATGAACAATTCTTCTTCTCTTCTCATTTATCTGTCTTCTTGCGTCGTTCTTCTCTCTTCTCTGCTCTCTTCTCCTCTTTCTCGTCTCTTGTCTCTTGCTTTCGTCTCTCTCTCTCTCGCTCCTCTCTCTGCTCTCACGCGTCTGCAACTTTTCTCTCTCCTCCCTCTTCTCTCTCATTCTCTCAATGCCACCCTTCTTGCTTCCTCTCTCTCATCCCCTCTCCTCGTCAATTTTCACTTGTCAATTTCAATTCTAAGGGGCTTTATTGGCATGGGAAACATGTGTTTAACATTGGCCAAATGGCAAGTTGAGGTAGTTATATGTAGAGTCAGAAAGTGAAATAAACAATACAACATTAACAGTGAAACATTAGCACATATCAGAAGTTTCAAACAAGTTAAAGACGATTAGCATGAAGTGGTTATATGTTAGGTATACTATTCAGTGTTGTAACGATGGCAAATGGTAAGAAGGCAAGCAACACAGTTAAAAGAATTAATAGAGGCATGAAATATGGGTTGTATTTACAATGGTGTTTGTTCTTCACTAGTTGCCCTTTTCTTGTGGCAACAGGTCACAAATCTTGCTGCGTGTGATGGCACATGCTTGGAATTTCTCCCAAGTAGATATGGGAGTTTATCAAAATTGGATTTGTTTTCAAATTCTTTGTGGATCTGTGTATCTGAGGGAAATAATGTCTCTCTAATATGGTCATACATTGGGCAGGAGGTTAGGAAGTGCAGCTCAGTTTGTTTCCACCTCATTTTGTGGGCAGTGTGCCACATAGCCTGTCTTCTCTTGAGAGCCATGTCTGCCTACGGCGGCCTTGTCTCAATAGCAAGGCTTATGCTCACTGAGTCTGTCATAGTCAAAGCTTTCCTTAAGTTTGGGTCAGTCACAGTGGTCAGGTATTCTGCCACTGTGTACTCTCTGTTTAGGCGCCAAATACGATTCTAGTTTGCTGCTCTGTTTTTTTGTTAATTCTTTCCAATGTGTCAAGTAATTATCTTTTTTTTTGTTTTCTCATGATTTGGTTGGGTCTAATTGTGCTGTTTGTCCCTTGGGCTGCCTGTGGGGTGTGTTTGGTGTTTGTGTAAGCAGTAGGGCCGCTGAGGAAGCGCAGCTTGCGTTGAGGGGGATCTCTTCTTGCTCCGAGGTCCATCCTTCTCTCTGTAGGTGATGGCGTTTGTTTTATGGAAAGGGTTTTGGGAATCCCGCCGTTCCTGTGTTAGGTGGGTTGGTTAGGAGAATTTAGGAACAGAGGCTTGTTCTGGATTTTTGATATAATTAGTGGGGTAATCGCCTAATTCCCTGCTCTGCATGGCATTTATTTGGTGTTTGCTAACGTGTGTACAAAAGAGGATTTTATTTTTGTGCAGAATTCTGGGCATGCAGATGTCTCGAAAATTTTGGTTTGTTTGTCTGATTTTGTGAAAATCTTGGTTTTTGGGGTGAGGCGGTACTACCCCAGACCTCATCAACATGAAGGGCAAGATGGGCTCTATGACTGATTCAGGGTATTCTTTCGGCCAGATCCTAACTTTGGTATGTTTGAAATTTAATGTTCCTGATTTTGATGGCATAGAATGCCCTTCTTGCCTTTCTCTCAGATACGTTCACGAGCTTTGCGTGGAGTTACCTGTTGTGTGGCTGAGGTTTAGGAGCGC
>NC_036854.1:2011873-2022741 GCF_002910315.2 Salvelinus sp. IW2-2015
CTAAACCATCAGTAATGGACCTGGAGAGACTTCTACATTACTAAACCATCAGTAATGGACCTGAAGAGACTACTACATTACTACACCATCAGTAACGGACCTGAAGAGACTACTACATTACTTCACCATCAGCAATGGACCTGAAGATGGCGGTAATGGGGGAGTTGATTGGCTGACCGGAACGCTGATCTCCATAACCCAGAAACAGGACAACACAGAGCATGAAGCATCCCCTGAGGAGCACTGGACAACAAAGAGCATGAAGCATCCCCCGAGGAGCACTGGACAACACAGAGCATGAAGCATCCCCCGAGGAGCACTGGACAACACAGAGCATGAAGCATCCCCCNTCAGTAATGGACCTGGAGAGACTACTACATTACTAAACCATCAGTAATGGACCTGGAGAGACTTCTACATTACTAAACCATCAGTAATGGACCTGTTGCTTTCTCTTCTAGAGCGTCTACAAAATGCAAGAATTATGGTCTACGTTTTAATATTATCCCCCTGCGCATTACATTTATTTCTTGATCAAAGAACGGCGTCTTTGTTTCTATGCCCCATTTTATCCTTCTCTGCTTCATTTCTGTAGAAAAGTGAGAGGTTTAGCATTGTGACCCTCCTGCACAAACCTCATTTGTGTGAATTATCCACAACCCCGCATTTGGCAGGGTAGCGCTAGTGGTTAGCCTATGCCTCATCTGGACTATGTACCGAAAGGGTGCAAGTTCGAAATCCCCCAAGCTGACAGGTACAAATCTGTCGTTCTGCCCCTGAAACAAGGCAGTTAACCCACTGTTCCTAGGCTGTCATTGAAAATAAAATTATGTTCTTAACTGACTTGCCTAGTTAAATAAAGTTGTAAAAATCAAATTACTTTTTTGTGTGACATTTCCAACCCTGCGATGGCGCTAGGTGGACAGAGTGTGTTTGATGGGTTACTAGATTTGCACCATATCTGGAATATTCGTATTAGTTATATGATATACAAAAGGTCTCCCCATTTCAACCACAAGACTTGGCTCTTTCTTCTCATATTTGAAAAAGTCTTTGTAAAGATATACCAAGGTGTTTGAGAAATACATACACAAGAGTGAAAAAGGTTGTGAACCGGAACCCTGGTCTCCGCTACTATTGCGTGAATACTTTGTTTCAGGAGAAAGGCGAATGATAGTGGCCTTAGCGGTCTAGTGGTAACTAGTTGCTGATTCAAGGTAGATTTAGGTTAGCAGATGGTTCAATTTGATTAGCACCATAACAACGACACAACACACATGGCACACCGCACATCACACCGCACACGCGGCATTCGACTCACACAGCACACAGACGGATCATTTTCGGGCTCCGTGTTTCTGACAGAACATTCCTTGTCCACATTTGGCCATCGAGGACGGGCAGCAAACAGATAGTGTTGGGAAGATCCCGTTTTCTCGCCGTCGTGTACACTCATGCGACGTTCTCTAGTGGGTGGTGCGTGCTTTGTTTTGGTCGCCATGTCTGACATCACACAGACCTTTCTCCCACACTACACACACACACACAACTACCCCACACACACACAGTCACTACATCCGATCGCGGCTGTTTTTTGGCCGCCTCGACTCTCGGCTGTTTCGGTGTCGCCTCCCTCTCTACACTATATACACACGAGCCTTAGGCGATGGCGTGCTGCGAGTACATTCATACAATCTCTATCGAGCACATGCTACCTACTGACGCACTACATCTTATTAGAGAGGAGGTGGGTTCAATTGTGCCGTTAACCGTTCACCAATGCACCACAGCCTACGCTGCAACGGACGAGCGACAACACACAGACATATAGACACACACAGTGTATCTGAGGTTCGTACTCGCCCACACGCCTGCAGCATACTACCGTTATCATAGTGACCAGTCAGGCACGCATGCGGTGACACACTGACGAAGCTAGACACACTCACACCTATTCACACACACCGCATGACTATGCACCACGTATTATATAGGTCTAACTACTATGGTTTTCGATCAACATCTGACCAACAACCAGAAGGAGCACTACCTCCACTGCTCTCCGGCCTCCCTCTCGTCCACCTTTACATTTGTAAACAGCGAGTCACATCTTAGGTGTATCAGCACAATTCATTGTGCGTGTTGTCACTATTTATTACTTTCTAGTTGTGTTATTTCATCTATCAGGCTCTTACTCCTATGCATTTAGCATTAGTTCTACTATTCACTAATGAATTTCGACTCAATGTGAGTTTAATATCGGTTATTGTACTGTTATGGTTGCGGGTGCTAGCAACACCAGTATTTCACCCTGCACCCTTTACTTTATAGCCATGCTGTTTAACCTGGTGTGTTTACATAGACATAATTACACCCACTCACGCACCTTTAGATTTTGATTGGATAAGTACAAGCCAAGCCTCTCTGGCTTGTCGGGGTGATAATATCTGCAAGCCTGACTCTTACCCAGGCCTACTCTATTCTTTTTGCTCAGCTTTCACCTCAGCACCCTATGCATTGCTTCTTCCAACCTATGTCTTCCAGCCCTATGCCAGCAACACCTAACCGTTGTTCTTAGCAGTACATGTATTCAAACAAGGTTTAATCTACAGTCCATTGTATGAAGGCGAGTTATTCATATATCATAGACCACATGGATGATATAACACAGGCATTTTATTTCGTATCAATCAAAGGAGGAATTATACATGGGGAAAGTTAGTAGTTGGATTATTTCTACATGCGCAGTGTAAACTTCTCCAGGCATGCGTGGATATGTTCCCTCTCACTCTCTACTCTCTGTTTGGCTGTTCTCATAAATGTATCTTTCTTGCTCTGAAGTCTTCTGTCTCCTAAATTTAATGATAATCGATAACACTGCATGAAAAATCCAATTTACGAAGAGGAGGTAAGGGAAGAAAGAAATAGATGGGGAAAGAGAGAATGGGGGAGAAGAGAGATAATAGATAGGATGGGGAGAGAGAGGGAGATAGAGAGAGGAGGGGGAGAGAAGAAGAGAGGGGGAGGGGGGAGGAGAGAAGACGCAGAGAGAGAGAGGGGCAAAGAAGATTCTTTGGCAGGCCATTCATTCTATGAAACCAACTAGATAGTAATAACTGCCATGTATTTATAGATTGGGCACAGCTATTATTGCAGTTCCATACTACCAGTACCATGAAAAAGTTTGTGCATTTGTAATACAGAACATAGTAGAATGATGAAGAGTTTATTCCGAAAACACTAATTATTTCGTTTAAAAGTATCTTATGCAAAAAGAGTTGTGTGTTTTTTTTTCACTAATCTTAATTCATGGCATGGGGTTATTCTAAGTGACTTAGACCAATGTATTTGTCTTATTATAATACTACACTTTGATGGCGGGTCTTTATCGAGGGACAAATAATTATGTTTTTTTTGCGCCAAACTGCTAATGTTACGACCGCCTCGCTCTTGATGATTAATATAGTAAGTTCATTGGCTAGTCTTACAACAGTCCAAATGCAACAATAATATACACTTTTTAAAAAAATTAAAGACTGTACACAATGATAGCACATTGTGTGTAGCATCAAGTACACTGATAAATCATCGAGATATGTATGTAATAACATTTTACAAATTTGACATGTTAGTCATTTAGCCGATGCTCTCTACCACGAGTAGACTCAAGAGTTACGTGTAGGATTCATCTTAAGATAGCTAGAGGAGACAACATAAAATTCACCAGAGTCAAATATGATAGACATTACATTCCAGCTCAACAATATTGTGTTGTGCAACAACAACAAAAATACTACACATCTAAATTCTATCAATGAAACATCTGAGAACAGTAATATTTTAAACGGCACATGGAAGGTACACACAAGCAATCTGAAAAACACAAATGTGAAAGTTTTGAGATATATATACGCTTTGGGAAATGAACTCTTCATATCCGCTCCGCAGGCTATGCAGATTTACTAATGTAAAAGTATATTTCATATTTCTTTAATTTATTACTATACTATGGTAATGAATTAACATACCTATTCAATGCATCACAGAAAACATGCAGACTTTTGGGTAATGGGTAACAGTGACAGCTTAAAGGTGATCAGCATCCTGCATCGTCAGTTATTTATTTATTATTTGAATAAAACACTCTTCATGTAGGTAAGAGACACCAGCAGGAGGTAGCAGTCACTGTGACATTCTGTCTTGGAGCAAGAAGAGTATCTCACATGTCTATAATACTAAGACCATCACCATTTTCTTCTCAGCTCATCTATCTGCACTGTCCGTTTTTCCTTATCTCAGGACATAAAAGAGTAAAACGTCAACTTTTCAAAAATAGTCTCTTTGAAGTTGTGAAGTGTTCTGGTTCGGAGGGGAGGGAGGGAAGGGATATAGGGACTAGAGATGTTTTGCTGTTTTTAAGCGTCAGAGAGCAAAGCCAGCGGCTGGAGAGGGAGATTAGCAGTAACAGAAGAATTATCAGCTCTGTATCAGGCTAGCGCACTGTAATCTCTGACATCCCATCTTCTCCAGAAATGGTTTCATTCTTATTAAACTACTGGAGAGAGGGAGGGGGGGACGGAGAGAAAGATGGAGGTAGACAGAGAGAGTGAGATAGGGACTGAAGGAGACAGAGAGAGAGATAGAGAGAGGGAAGAGATTTGCAAGAGAGATAGAGTGAAAGAGTGATAGGGAGGAGAGATGCGGGGAGGGTGGGGAGGATGTATGGTGGAGGAGAGGGTGGTGGAGGGGAGGGTGGGGAGGAGAGATGCAGGAGGGAGGGGAGGCTGCTGCTTGCTGCAGCTATGGGCTCATCCTGTGACTCAGCATGATTCCACAAAAAACACTTGTTCTGTTCACCTGGCGGTGATGAGAGGCTTTATGTTCACACCTCAGTTACTAGAGCAAACGCACTCATATATTGTACTGCATACTGTCCGGATGTAGTCACTGAATATACTGTTCTTGTCTTGATACAGTACCCCACAAGTATATCATCCAACTGTCATTTTGTATAGACTTCTGTTCAGTTTCAACACAGTAGTTTACAACTGATCTGGTTTCTTTCCCAGTAAATTCTCTGATCTAATAAATCACTAGTGGTTCCTTGTGATTCTGTTACCGTCTGTGAGTATTTACATAAATTTAATATCATTGTGTGCAGGCACTGTTGAGTTACTAATTATAGGCAGTTTTACAGTTTGTTTGTTATCTTATTGTTATCATTCACAATAACACCCTATGTTGGATGCTTTGGCTTTACTAACATGATACACTCATATACGTGCACTAAGAGCTTCTGTAGTAGAAACTGCTCAAGTGCACCATTGTGGCACATGTTTTTGTATGTGTGTAAATAAATTACCAATTTATTGTATATGGGATTGTGTTGCATAGTATAGCGAAAGTGTGCTGTCATCACTCAGCACAAGACTTAATGAGGCCAGAAGAAGGAACGTCTCTCAGCCTCAGTGTCGACCGCAGAGAGTGATTTCACCTGATAATTGAGGTATTGATAGATCTGGAATAATTGATGTATTGATAGATTCGGGCTATGTCGTGAACATTGATAAATGTGAGACTGAAGGTCTTGTATCCAATGGGCAAGGATGGCTGTCAGGGAGAATATTACTTGCTATTGAAATTAATCTCTACACCCACAGGCCTTTCTCTCTCACATCACATCACAGCTAATGCTGGCCTCATACTACATCTAAACTACCTCTGGATGGGAGAGGAGGAGAACTGAAGGATTAAAGAGTGACAAAGTGATGAGAATGTGGTCGTATTTAAAGAGAGGGGATAGCGAGAGGCTCTGAAGACACGAATAATAATAGAGGGCGAGAGAGAGAGAGAGAAAAAGTGAGAGAGAAGAAGCGAGAGAAAAAGCGCACTGTCCCAGAGAGAGAGAGAATGCAGAGAGAAGTAGGGTTTAAAGGTTCAGAGATGCCATTCTGTGTGCGTGGACAGTCCGTGTAGTGCAGCTGATGGTGCAGACGCGGAGCTGACAATGCTTAATTCTTGCGGTGCACTGGACCAAAACAGAACGTCCCTGTCTGGCTACCACTCACTCAGGAAGCTGGCAATGTTATTGCCGAACTGAACCAAATGTTGCGTGTGTATTTCTTAGTCTCCATATGTGGCATGTGTGTTGTGTGTGTGTACTGTGTGTGTGTGTTTACTTGAGCATTTGCATCAGGGGATAAAACATTGGAACAGCTGAGATCCTCTGTCCTGCAGTGACATACTTATTTTGATATGCCCCTGAGCAGATGCAATGAGGTCTCGTATCAAAATTGAAAAAAATGATTTCCTAATGAACGTATGATGATGATTAGGGATGTTTGATGACAAAGCTGGTGACTGCTGAGTAGGGAGTAGGGGAAGAGGAGTTATTGTTTTAAAAGACCCCTGTGAGAGAGTGGCTGTCAGTGTGGCCATTGGATCACCTCCATTTTTAGATTGACATTTTAGTAATTTAGCTGATGCTTTCTTGATTTCCAGAGCGTCTTACAGTTAGTGCATTCTATCTTAAGAAAGTTTAGATGGGACAAGCCACATAGCGACAGATCATTTAGTTACGGTACTAGGAAGGCGCAGTTTTGTGTTCCCGTGCAATGAAAGCAGCTGATAGAGGCAGAAGGATGGGACGGTGTATTGTTAGGGTAGTAGTATGTTTGTCTGGAGATATATGTGTGATAGGGGTTTAAGTCCTAGAATTACAGTCTATATTTATCCTCATTGTTTAATACTTAATTTTTTAATGTGTGTGTGTTCCCTCAGACCTTAAACCTTTTGTGTGTTTCGCTTCAGATAGCCTCTCTCTATGTGGTGTTATGCTTGCCATGCTAACCTGTGTTTTGTGCAAGTGCTGGATCCCGACGGGTAATGCTTCGGAATGATGCTTTCTATGTGTCTGTCCAGTGCCTCGCTCTTGGCGAGCGTATACGGCAGTCGTGGCTATCGATGGGATTCTCTGACTGTTGATCCGTTGAATCCTCCGGGGGATAGTCTATTCATGGCACTATGTGTTGTCTCGCTGGATGCTATATTTTCTCGTTTGTTGGTTATGCTTCATGTCTCTTTGTTTTCCAGTGCCTTCAGGGGATGCTTCACACTGGCTACTGGTGTATAGTCTAAGTCTTCTGGGTTTATGGGAGATCAAGCGTTCCGGCTCATGGGGACACCAAATTCAACTCCCCCATTACCTCCCTGTCTGACGGCCTCTATCGCTTTCAGTTGTCATGGCTTTTTTCATGCATGATGGGTGGTGATGATGAATGTAGTATGTGTATCTCTTTCGTATTGGTGCCGTTACTACTTGTTATATGGTGTAGTCAAATGTATGTTAGTTTATTGTTCTTGCAGGAGTCCATTAGGTGCCTCTCTACTGTGATGGTTTAGTAATGTAGAAGTTGCAGGTCCATTTTGACTAGAGTAATTGGTTTTTTAGTAAATGTAGTCAGTCCCCTCTCACACCAGGTCATTACTCTTGTGATCGTGAGATTTTTAAGTCAGAAGCTTGTTGTGATTTATCAGAATATTCAGAGGTCAGCACTACCTGTGATGCACGGTTATCATGTAATGTAGTAGTCTCCTCCAGGTCCATTACTGAATGGTTTAAGTGAACTGTAGTAGTTCTCTTCCCAGAGTCGCGTATTCTGATGGTTTATGTTAATTGTAGTAGTGCTCTTCCAGGTCCACTATACTGATAGGTGATTTTAGTAATGTTTGATAGTTAGTACTCTCCAGGTCTATTACTGATCGGTGTAGTAATGTAGAATCAGTCTCACTCCACGGTCCGTTTACTGATGTGTGTAGAATGTATAATGTAGAATAGTTCTCGCTCACCAGGTCATTACTGTTATGGGTATTGTTAGGGTAAGTTAAGTTTATAGTCTCTGCGTTCCAGGTCCGTTGACTCGATTGTTATCATTGTAGAGTCTCTCGCAGGTCCACTTACTTGCTTAGGTTTGTAGTACTTTGTAGTAGTACTCTCAGGTCCACTATTTCTCGATTTAGGTTTTTAAGTAATGTAGTAGTCTCTGGGACAGGTCCAAGTCTGATCACTGATTTCTAGGTTCAGCTATGTAAGGTGGTAAGCTATATGGTGGAGTAGACTTAGTCTCATCACCAGGGTCTCCATTTTACTGGATGGTTTAGCTAATTGTTAGTGAAGCCTCTCTCCCAGGTCCATTTCACGGTACTTGAGGTGGTTATTAGTAATGTAAGTAGTCTCTCGCAGGTGCATTACTGATGGTCTATAGTAATGGTACGCTTAAGTTCTCGTGAGGGTCCATTAGCTGTGATTAGGTGTAGTAATTGTAGAAGTCCTCTCTCGGGACGTTACGCATGTACTGGTGATTAGGTTTTATGTACAATAGTAGTAGTGTCTCTCTTCGGTTCCCATTAAGCTGTGAAGGCATGGTTGCTAGAGTAGTGTTAGTATCTCTCTCCATGGTTAGCCATGTATGGATTGGTGTAGGATTAATTTATTGTTGTAGCTGAGTCCCTCGGTCCATTACTGATTGGTGTAGTAAATGTGTAGTCTCTCTAGCTCCGTTACCTGATTTTTAGGTCGTAGGATAAGTCGCTAAAGGTTATGTTCCTCTCCAGGTCCGTCTACTGATTGAGTTTTAGTAATGTAGAAGTCTCTACCAGGTCCATTACTTAAAGTTTGGTTTTAGTAATGGGGTAGCTAGTCTCTTCGGTCCGTTTTAGCTCGCGCGATCTTAGTGTTTAGTGAATGTAAGATAGTCTCGTGCCGAGTGTTCTCATTACTAGTTAGGTGGGTTACGTTAATGGTAATAGTTAGTTCTTCTTATTTTTCAGCGTCACAGTGTAGCTTCACACAGGTGCCTAGTCGGTTATTTTGAGTCTAGGATTCGTTAAAGGTAAACAGTCTCTACCTGATACCTTATAAGTAGTCAAGGATTGTGTAGTAATTGTAGGTAGTCTCTATCTCATGGAAGGTTCCAATAGTATTCGCTTTAGACAGTGTGTCAGTATTGTCGAGTCTCTTTCTACAGGCTCCGTTTATCCTGATGGTTTAAACGTTATTATGTTATGTAAAGTTCTCTCCGAGGTCCGTTATTCTGATGGGTTTACGATAATAATGTAGGGATTAGTAATCTCGTTTGTCTCCAGGATACCACTTCTATTCTGTTAGGTTTAGTAATGTAGTAGTGTGCTCATTCTCTCTCAACAACAACAACGAGGACCCTATGAGATTTTTAGTGTGTCGACGAGCGGCAGGCTGACCCAGGAGAAAAAAAAAGCAAGAGAGCCTTAGATAGGACTACTAACGTGAGCTAAACCATAATCAGTAATGGACCGTGGAGAGACTAACTGACATATACTAAACCATCAAGTAACGGACCTCGGAGAGAGCCTTCTCTACATTACTATAACCACTCAGTATAAGGACCTGTAAGAGACCTTCGACATTACTAAACCATCATAAATGGGACCTGGTCAGAGACTACTACATTGACTACACCATCAGTAAAGGACCTGTAGAGACTACTACCTTATAAACCATCAGTAAATTGGACCTGGAGAGACTACTACATTACTAAACCAACTAGTAATTGGACCTGGAGAGAACTTCTACATTATAAACCATCAAGTAACGGACCTGTAGAGACTACCTACATTACTAAACCAACAGTAATGGACCTGGAGAAGACTTCTACATTACTAAACCATCAGTAACGGACCTGGAGAGACTACTACATTATAACCACAGTAACGGGACCTGGAGAATACTACTACATTACTAAAAACCATCAGTAAATGGACCCTGGAGAAGACTACTACATTAACTACAACCAATCAGTATATGGACGAATGGAGAGAACTAGCTACATTACATACACCATCAGTAATGGACCTGGAGAGACTACTACATTACTAAACCATCAGTAATGGACCCTGGAGAGACTTCGTCATACTAACCCATCAGTAATGGACGCTGGTAGAGAACTACTACATTACTAAACCATCAGTAATGGACCTGGCGAGACTACTACAATTACTAAACCATCAGTAATGGACCTTGGAGAGACTACTAATTACTAAAACCATGCAGTATGGCCTGATGTCAGACATTCTAATTACTACACCACAGTAAATGGACCTGTATGAGACTAACTACATTACTAAAGACCATCAGTAAATGGAACTGGAGAGACTACTACATTACAAACCAAACAGTAATGGAGCGCTGGAGAGACTTCTACATTACTAAACCCATCAGTAACGGACTGGAAGAGACTAACTACCATTTATCACCATAGTAATGGACCTGGAGAGACTTCTACATTATACACATCAGTAACGGACCTGGAGAGACTTACTACATTACTACACCATCAGTAATGGACCCTGGAGAGACTACTACATTACTAAACCATCAGTAGTGGACCTGGAGAGACCCTACATTACTAAACCCATCAGAATGGAAGCCTGGAGAGACTACTACATTACTAAACCATCAGTAATGGACCTCGGAAGAGACTACTACATTACTAAGCTACACCGATGCAGATAGTGGACGCTGGAGAGACTACTTACAATTACTCCCCACAACGATCAAGTAACGGACTGGAGAGACTACTACATATACTCAATCCATCAGTAATGGACCTGGAGAGACTTCTACATTACTAACAAGCCATGCGCTAGATATCTGGGGACCTGAGAGACTACTAAAGTTTATTACTCACCCACAATAGATCAGTAACTGGACTGGAGAGACTAACTACATTTTAACTTCACCATTCAGCAATGGACCTGAAGATGGCGGTAATGGGGGAGTTGATTGGCTGACCGGAACGCTGATCTCCATAAACCCAGAAAACAGACAACAC
>NC_036854.1:2022766-2037091 GCF_002910315.2 Salvelinus sp. IW2-2015
AGAGCATGAAGCATCCCCCGAGGAGCACTGGACAACACAGAGCATGAAGCATCCCCCGAGGAGCACTGGACAACACAGAGCATGAAGCATCCCCCGAGGAGCACTGCAAGGTTAGGTGAGGGGAACACACACACATAAAAATAATAAATAATAATAACTGTAATTCCTGAACCAACACTTGCACAATATCCCTTCCTTCCTCTGCCTCTGACAGCTGCTTCATTGAGGAAAATGTACTTACTATGACTGTGCTATGTGGTTGTCCCATCTAACTTTCTTAAGATGAATGCACTAACTGTAAGACGCTCTGGATAAGAGCATCWGCTAAATTACTAAAATGTCAATCTAAAAATGGAGGTGATCCAATGGCACACTGACAGCACTCTCTCACAGGGTCTTTAAAACAATAAYGTCCCTCTTCCCCTACTCCCCTACTCAGCAGTCACCAGCTTTGTCTCAACATCCTAATCATCATCATACGTTCATTAGAAATCATTTTTTCAATTTTGATAGAGACCTCATTGCATCTGCTCATGGGGCATATCAAAATGTAGTCATGCAGCAAGAGGATCTCAGCTGTTCCAATGTTTTATCCCCTGATGCAAATGCTCAAGTAAACACACACACACAGTACACACACACACACACACATGCACATATGGAGACTAAGAATACACACATTTGTGTTCAGTTGGCAATAACATGCCACTTCCTGTGAGTTAGCCAGAAGGGACGTTCTGTTTTGGTCCAGTGCACCGAAGAATTACAGCATTCAGCTCCGGTCTGCCATCCTGCACTACACGGCTGTCCACGCACACAGAATGGCATCTCTGAACCTTTAAACCCTACTTTCTCTGCATCTCTCTCTCTCTCGTGCGCTTTTTCTCTCTCGCTTTTTCTCTCTCACTTTTTCTCTCTCTCTCTCTCCCTCTATTTATTCTGTCTCAGCCTCTCGCTATCCCTCTCTTTAAATATCGACCACATTCTCTCACTTTGTCACTCTTTAATCCTTCAGTTCTCCTCCTCTCCCATCCAGAGGTAGTAGTGTAGTATGAGGCAGCATTAGCTGTGATGTGATGTGGAGAGAAAGGCCTGTGGGGTGTAGAGATTAATTTCAATAGCAAGTCAATATTCTCCCTGACAGCCATCCTTGCCATTGGATACAAGACCTTCAGTCTCACATTTATCAATGTCACGACATAGCCCGAATCTATCAATACATCAATTATCAGATCTATCAATACCTCAATTATCAGGTTGAATATCACTCTCTGCGGTCGACACTGAGGCTGAGAGACGTTCCTTCTTCTGGCCTCATTAAGTTTGTGTGAGGATGAAGCACCTTCGCTATACTATGCAACACAATCCCATACAATAAATTGGTTTTATTTACACACATACAAAAACATGTGCCACAATGGTGCACTTGAGCAGTTTCTACTACAGACAGCTGCATTGCAGTATAGTGTACATGTTGAGAAAGCAGTCCATAGGGTGTTATTGTGAATGATAACAATAAATAACWAACAAACTGAAACGCATATAGTAACTCAACAGTGCCTGCACACAATGATTTAATTTATGTTACCACGGTAACAGAATCACAGAGACACTAGTGATTATTAGATCAGAGAATTTACTGGGAAAGAAACCAGATCAGTTGTAACTACTGTGTTGAACTGAACAAGAGCTATACAAAATGACAGTTGGATGATATACTGTGGGGTACTGTATCAAGACAAGAACAGTATTCAGTGACTACATCCGGACAGGTATGCAGTACATATATGAGTGCGTTTGCTCTAGTAACTGAGGTGTGACATTAAGCCTCTCTATCACCGCCAGGTGAACAGAACAGTTGTTTTTTTGTGGAATATGCTGAGTCACAGGATGAGCCCATAGCTGCAGCAGCAGCAGCCTCCCCTCCCTGCATCTCTCCTCCCCACCCTCCCCTCCACCACCCTCTCCTCCACCATACATCCTCCCCACCCTCCCCGCATCTCTCCTCCCTATCACTCTTTCACTCTATCTCTCTTGCAAATCTCTTCCCTCTCTCTATCTCTCTCTCTGTCTCCTTCAGTCCCTATCTCACTCTCTCTGTCTACCTCCATCTTTCTCTCCGTCCCCCCTCCCTCTCTCAGTAGTTTAATAAGAATGAAACCATTCTGAGAGAGATGGGATGTCAGAGATTACAGGCTAGCCTGATACAGAGCTGATAATTCTGCTGTTACTGCTAATCTCCCTCTCCAGCCACTGCTTCTGCTCTCTGACCGCTAAAAACAGCAACACTCTATCCTCTATCCCTCCCTCCCTCCCCTCCAACCAGAACACTCACAACTTCAAAGAGACTATTTTTGAAAAGTTTGACGTTTTCTTTTATGTCCTGGAGAAGGAAAAACGACAGGCAGAGAGGATGAGAAGAAAATGGAGGTCTTGTTTAGCATGTGAGATACTCTTCTTCTCCAAGACAGAATGTCAGTGACTGCTACTCTGCTGGTGTTCTTACCTACATGAAGGATGTTTTATTCAAATAATAAATAAATAACTGACGATGCAGGATGCGGATCACTTTAAGCTGTCACTGTTACCATACAAAAGTCTCATGTTTTTCTGTGATGCATTTGTCAAATGTTAATTCATTACCATAGTAGTAAAATTATAGAAAATGAATATACTTTACATTTAGTAAATCTGCAAAGCTGCGAGCATATGAAGAGTTCATTTCCAAAGCTATATATCCAACAACTTTTCACATTTGTGTTTTTTCAGATTGCTTGTGTGTACCTTCATGTGCGTTTAAAATATTACTGTTCTCAGATGTTTCATTGATAGATTTTAGATGTGTAGTATTTTTGTTGTTGTTGCACAACACAATATTGTTGAGCTGGAATGTAATGTCTGTATCATATTTGACTGTGATATGTGGTTGTCTCCTCTAGCTATCTTAAGATGAATACACTAACTCTGAGTCACTCTGGATAAGAGCATCTGCTAAATGACTAACATGTCAAATGTAAATGTTTTACATACATATCTCATATTACTGTACTGATGTCACAATTGTATCATTTGTACAGTTCTTTATTTTTTTTAAAAAGTGTTATTTGTTGCATTTGACTGTGTAAACCTAGCAAGACTACTTATTTATCTGAGAGCGAGGCGGATACATAGCATTTTGCAAAAAAACATAATTATTTGTCCCTCTGAAAGGACGCCATCAAGTGATAGATTTTAAACAAATACATGTCTGTCATTGAATAACYCCATGCCATGATTAGATAGTGAAAAAAACACACCRATCTTTTCATAATATCTTTAAACAATAAATGTGTTTTGGAATAAACTCTTCATATCTACTATGTTCTGTATTACAAATGCACAACTTTTCATGGTACTGGTAGTATGGAACTGCAAAATAGCTGGCAATCTATAAATACATGCAGTTACTATCTGTTGGTTTCATGAATGGAATGGCCTGCAAGAATCTTCTTTGCCCCTCTCTCTCTCTCTTTCTCTCCTCCCCCCTCCCCCCTGCTCTCTCTCTCTCCCCCTCTCTCTCTATCTCCCTCTCTCTCCCCATCTATCTATATCTCTCTCTCCCCCATCTCTCTTTCCCCATCTATTTCTTTCTCTCCTTCTCCTCTCTAAATTGATTTTTCATGCAGTGTTATCATTATCATTAATTTAGGAGACAGGAAGGCTTCAGAGCCATAGAAGATACATTTATTAGACTGCCAAACAGAGGTAGAGAGGAGAGGGGAACATTCCCACGCTGCCTGGAGAAGTCTACACTGCTCATTAGGAAATATCAACTACTAATTTCCCATGTTAATTTCCTTTGATTGATACGAAATTAAAGCCTGTGTTTATCATCCATGTGTCTATGATTATATTGATAACTCCCTCATACATGACTGTGATTATCCTTGTCTTGAATACATGTACTGTAAGACAACGGTTAGGTGTTGCTGGCATAGGCTGAAGACATAGGTTGGAAGAAGCAATCATGGTTTCTAGTGAAAGCTAAGCACACCAAAAGGTAGGCTGTAAGAGGTCAGGCTTGCAATTTCCCCCGAACAAGCCAGAGAGGCTTGGCTTGTACTTTCCAATCAAATCTAATCTAATTGTATTAGTCATGTACACAGTTTACAGAGGTTATAAAAACGTGTAAGTGAAATACTTGTGTGCTAGCACCCTCACATAACAGTACAATAACCAATATAAATAATTGGAGTCAAATCAAGTAATAGGAGAACTAGTATGCATAGTAAGAGCCTGGTATGTACACAATAGAATATATAGATCATGAATGTGCTGTCAAGTGTGACTGTGTTTACAAATCTAAAGTGGGTAGTGTCTTCTGGTTGTGCAGTTAATAAATAGTATATATACTTGTGCATGCATGCGTGTGTGTGTGTGTGTGTGTGTCTATGTCTGTGTGTGCATGCGTGTGTGTCTATGTCTGGTGTTTGTGTGTGCATGCGTGTGTGTGTGTGTGGTGTCTGTGTCTAGTCTCTGTGTGTGTGTGTGTGTGGTGTGTGTGTGTGTGTGTGTGTGTTGTGTGTGTGTGTGTGTGTGTGTGTGTTGTGTGTGTGTGTGTGTGTGTGTGTTGTGGTGTGTGTGTGTGTGTGTGTGGTGTGTTGTGTGTGTGTGTGTGTGTGTGTGGTGTGTGTGTGTGTGTGTGTGTGTGTGTGTGGCGTGTGTGCCGTGTGTGTGCGTGTGCGTGTGTGTGTGTTCTTGTATGTGCTTCATTACCTCTGCTAATTCTACTGTTAGCACTGTTACCACTAGAACTGGCACTATCATTGCTTTCTCCTGAAAAAAAGTATTCCGCATGAGTAGGGGAGACCAGGGTTGGTTCACACTTTTTACTCTTGTGTGTATTTCTCAACACCTGTATATCTTACAAGACTTTTTTCAATATTAGGAGAAAGACCAAAGTCTTGGGTTGAAATGGAGACCTTTTATATCATTATATCGTATTCCAATATGTTGTTATAAGCCATCAAACACACTCTGTCCACCAGCRCCATCGCAGGGTTGGATGTCACACAGAAGTATTTATTTTTTTACCTTTATTTAACTAGGCAAGTCAGTTAAGAACAAATTCTTATTTTCAATGACAGCCTAGGAACAGTGGGTTAACTGCCTTGTTCAGGGGCAGAACGACAGATTTGTACCTTGTCAGCTTGGGGATTCGAACTAGCAACCTTTCGGTTACTAGTCCAATCACTAGTCTAACCACTAGGCTACCCTGCCAAATGGGGTTGGATGTCACACAGAATGAGGTTGGAGGTCACAATGTAACTTATTTTGTAACAGGAAATTAAGCAATATGGCATACAGAGCCGTTCTTTGATCAAATTATATTTACTAACAAAATTCTGCATTTTGTGTCTTGAGAACAACAGATTGAGTAAATGTGTTTGTGTATGAATGTGTGGGTGTGTGACAGAAAACAATGTGTATAAGAGAGAAGCAATGAAGGGATCTCTTCATAGCACATACTGTAMGAGCTTGGGATTTATTGTAAACTGGCAGTGGCAATGTTGATTKTGACAACCAACCCCACATTCCATGTGACAACCATCCCCAACAACATAATTGTTCATGGATACTCCCATAATTCAAACATTTATGAAGAAAATTCCAAGATATTTTTTTAACCACCTATGAAAAACACTAATTCCCATCAGCTCAATGTTTTGTCATGCTGACATGAATTGACCAGGTGGAGGATCCGCCCCTTTTTCCAATTTTGGCCTACAATGACATATCAAATCTAAGTGCCTGTAACTCAGGCCCTGAAGCAAGGATATGCATATTCTTGGTACCATTTGAAAGGAAACACTTTGAAGTTTGTGGAAATGTGAAAGGAATGTAGGAGAATATAACACAATAGATCTGGTAAAAGATAATACAAAGACAAAACCAACCGTTCTATTGTATTTTATTTGTACCATCATCTTTGAAATGCAAGAGAAAGGCCATCATGTATTATTCCAGCCCAGCTGCAATTTAGATTTTGGMCACTAGATGGCAGCAGTGTATGTGCAAAGKTTTAGACTGATCCAATGAACTATTGCATTTCTGTTCAAAATGTTGTTTCAAGACTGCCCAAATGTGCCTAATTGCTTTTTTAATAACTTTTCATATTCAAAACTGTGCACTCTCCTCAAACAATAGCATGGTATCCTTTCACTGTATTAGCTACTGTAAATTGGACAGTGGAGCTAGATTAACAAGAATTTAAGCTTTCTGCCAATATCAGATATGTCTATGTCCTGGGAAATGTTTGTGTAACTTACAACCTCATGCTAATCGCATTAGCCTAAGTTAGCGCAACGTCCCRCAGGGGACCCACCGATCCTGAAGAAGTTTTTTAACGAATTCACACAATTTAACTTGAAAATTATTACACAACTCCATTTAGATTGGGAGTAATTAGCACTGTGACAACCAACCCATGAGACAACCAACCCGGTCTCCCCTAACTTATAGAAGTTAGAGTAGTGATTCAAAACTTTACTTGTGTCCTTTCTGTTTTGTTTGGGATTCACAGTGACTGAAGTACAGTGTGCATTGTTAGGTTAAAATGTGGGTGAGTCAGGAAAATAATGACTGTAAAATGTCAATATATAAAAAATAAATGCGTCATTGCTGTTAGAGAAAGTAACGACCACCCATTAGTATAACGCTATAGACTATTCACAATTCTGTTTTAGAGCATCCAATAGGGTTATGTTGTTGTGCGGGTGCTGTTTGTTTCAATAGGACTAAATCACACGTTAGTAGTAAATCCTCAATAATATCGTCATACCGAGCATGTGTAGGCCTATTATGCTACCTATTTCTCATCATAAAGCCACATAAATATCTGTTTTGGGCGAGAAACTGTTTAGAATCGATGGCTGAAATGTGATACCATGACACGACACATGTAAACACATTCACAGGCTGTTGTTTGCCAAAAAAAATACATGGCGATTTCCGTTGAGCAGTTACCGGTGCGCATGCAGCTGCTCATTACCAAGCTTGCAGAAGTGCCTCTCTTTTTGACAGATAGGCCTATCTATTAAAAGCTGCTGACGTCAAAAGCGACTGCCATCTTTGACTAGGGCAGAGCTGCTGCGTTCCATTGAAGAACTGAGGAGGTATCAACCACGCGCAGTGCCTTTGCAGCAATCCAGTCCATACAGAACGGGAGTGATATCGGTTAGTTGTTGAAATACGCAGACATTTCCTCCTGCTGACTGCAAGCCACCGACCACGGCACAGGTAGGAGAACACTTTAGATTTCTCTATTCTATTATAACGCAAATGTTTTATTTTCGGGGGTTTTCAACAAAATATTTTCAGTACAAAATGAAGTACTCGTTTTTTAATTGTGAAGCCGTTTTCGATTGAGAGCATCGGAGGATATGTTTTGATAAACCCGCATGACGGTAGCRCTTGCTTAATAAAGGTTTATTCGTTGCCTTTTTGTTGAATTCGCATGTCTGATTTTGAAATATATCAATTGTAGACATGCCGGGGTTTGCCTCTTTCTAATTACATGAACCTTGTGCTGTGCGTGTAAATCTCCACGAGCAGTCGATTTTCTGAAATTGAAGGATGCTGTATGTGCTAATGCGTAAGGTGTGGGCGTTTTCTGCGTTTCAGCACCTTGGACAATGACAGCTGGGGCTCGGCTGCGCTGTTGTCTCTCTTGCTCTCAAACTCTCTCAGAAAATAAACAGACAAACACGCACAAGAAATTCAACAAAGCCACGGCATTCTGCTTTATTAGATGTTCAAACCGTATTAGATATGACTTGTTGTGTTTTGCACCAGCATGCTTTGAAACGTGTGTTTATTTAGAAGCTTTTGGGGATTTTGCGCAGAGCTGGTTTATCACTCCCTCGAGTGATGCTTAAGAGGATGGTATTTTACGACCGCTTCTCAAATATGGGTAGGAAACAGCTCACTGCTGATGCCGCAGTGGAATCGTGAATGATAGTAAGTTTAGCAAATCAAAAGTGGGGGTGATTTAGTGCAGATTTGGAGCCTAATGTGCGTTAAAAATGCAGTTGGGGAGAAACATCCCAAGGGGGTGAAAGAAGGGGTCCTCAATTGATTTGGGGAATGTCATTATAGTAAACTGCGCCAGAGTGTGTCGATGGGAGGAGGGGGGGGGGGGGGTAAACAGGGGAGACACGACCGACAATCTTCATCAATATGCCACTATATATGTACGTCCGTCCGTGCTCGCTGGCTGTAGCCTACTCAGTTTGTTGCGTCAAAATGGCCACATCCCTGCCATGCCATTTAGGTGACGAGGCATCGGTAATTACCGTCTGTGTCTTCCCGGTGCAAGAGGATGGGCGGGGGCTCGAGGCGAGAAGAGCGGGGGAGGACGGTGAAACCCGCACTATGACATCCTATACGCCCCCATCCATCCTCGCCATCCTATACGTATATGCACTGCACCTCGACTACATCAAACCACAGATGAGATCCTTAGCTCGTCGACTTGTCAAGCACGAAGCATGTGGTGAAATTTACACCAAATCTGTTATGATGTATGTGCATTTAAATGGTCTTCTCTCCATCATGGCTCAATGGAACGTTGTTGATTGCTGACCAGACCTTTAAGGTTTGCGGCAAATTAGTTATTTAGGTCACGTGCTCCTCTACGTGCTCTTCTTCGCAGGTTGCACCTGGAAATACAGTTTTTAGATTTCAGCACCACGTGATGTTGGACCGCCGTCGCATCTCCCCCATTTGCTCTACCTGAGGGTTTTCAGTCTCTTGTGCCATAACATCAGAGGGAAAGACAGAGAGACAGAGACAGGAAGAAAGAGACAGCGAGAGAGAGCGAGGAAAGAGAGAGAGAGAATATCAAAATGGAGAAGCTAGTAACAGGCCGTTAGATATGAGAGGAATCCAGCATTGAATGGGGTGTTGAGAGGGCCGGTGTTGAGCTGACAAATAAAAGGACATGCACGCATGCTTTCGGTTGACATGGCTGCTATAGCCTACCATATCGCATCATGCGGCTTCCATCGGTTTGACTGCAGAGCGTGGGCGGCACTATAGGGCTTTTTCCACGAGTAAATGGTGACTCATATACCATCACCCAGCGGTAGCGGTTGATTGTTTTTCGGAACAGCCTATTGTTCATTTATATAGCTGCTCTCTCTCTCTCTCGCTATGTGTGTCTGGTATACCGAGCTGAAATCTATAGAATCGGTGCCTCGGAATGCCTCGGAAATCAATGTTTTTTTCAGACTTGCTGAACTGTGCATTGTGCGTATTGGTGCATGCGGCTATCCCTATTTTTTTCTGAGCATATACTCTCCAGATAACAATAAATGACTGCCGACGTTACCAAATTTCCCCCTAAAAAGCTATACTGAAATGGACATTTGGCCAAGAAGTCCGTTGGGAGTGAATCGATTTCAGAACATTTAACTTATATCACAATCTATATGATTGCAGCCTTGGATTAATTAATTCACTTTTTTTTGCCAAACATACCAACGAATAAATGCCTCACTGTTACTGATTGATAATGATGCTTGTCAACTGAACGAACCATGGCATTCTACTGTAATTCGACGTGCATTTGTGATGTACTGTATGCCTTGAGGAAGCTGAAGAATCGTGCATTTGTGATGTACTGTATGCCTTGAGGAAGCTGAAGAATACGTGCAATTTGTGATGTACTGTATGCCTTGAGGAAGCTGAAGAATCGTGCATTTGTGATGTACTGTATGCCTTGAGGAAGCTGAAGAATCGTGCATGGTGATGTACTGTATGCCTTGAGGAAGCTGAAGAATCGTGCATTTGTGATGTACTGTATGCCTTGAGGGAAGCTGAGAATCGTGCATTTGTGATGTACTGTATGCCTTGAGGAAGCTGAAGAATTGTGCATTTGTGATGTACTGTATGCCTTGAGGAAGCTGAAGAATCGTGCATTTTGCTCTGCTTTTTAATTTGATATAAGAATCACAATATCATATAATTCAGTTTCAAGCCAAATAGTCGATGTCAGGAGGACTGTGTGTGATGGTATCTCCATAATGAGGTCTGTTATGATGTTGAGTAATGTGCTGTTCTGACCAACGGAGACTAGTGGACGCTATTCTAGGTTCTTGGCCCTGGAAAAGGACTGTAGATTAGGTTTTCTGTCAGGAAGTACTGTATTTTGCGTTCCAAAGGGCACAGTATTCCATATTTAGTTCACTACTTTTGGCCTGGGCCCATAGGGCTCGGGTCAAAAGTAGTGCATTATGTAGGGAATATGGTGCCGTTTGCAAAATATGTGTATGGATTGACTGTATTGATATCATAATCTGGCAATTTTTGTGTAGGCTATTATCAATTCAGAAACCTATAAGATCTAACACATACGTGGAAACATTAAAGTATGTCGCATGATAAGATTCAATCCGACACTATGTTTCAGAGTATGTATAGGCTTCTATCAGGTACAGCGTATTCTGTCTCGCTACATAACAGAGGCCTACTCCAGTAGCATCAGTTTCACCAAGATAGTTAACCTTGCCTTTGACCTGATGACAGTAGTGGAACAGGAGGAGGGGAGAGGATTTGGCATCTACTCTTTACCACAAGGGAGTTAGTCTCATTTTCCCTGAGACAATCAGGTAGTAAACAATAAGACAAAATGGCTGCTGCTGTAGAGCAGAGGAAGCTGTGGCGATGTCCGAAGATTGAGGACTTTGGCGCGTTCCCTCCGTCACTGCCTATGACACATGGCTGGGACACATCGATGGGAGAATCTCTCGATAACAATCTGCATCAGCCCTGGGACAAAGGAGTTGTACAATTTTGTTAGAAGATGTTGTACAATTTTTCTATACCTGAAAGCTCCTCGTCTTTGTAGTGAAGATGAAACAGAGAAGCTATGATGTCACCTTTCGTTGCAGTCTTTGAGATAGTTGTATAATGTTATGTAGGCTCCAACTAATGATTCCATTTGGCTGACAGTCATATAGTTATATTTCCTGCAAATGTCAGAGTCATCAACATGGTTGTTGGTTTTCAATGTACTTTACTGAGCTGCATTGCACTATTCAGCTTTTCAATCAATCAAATTGTGTTTATATAGCCAGAACCCTAGCCCATGGACCCCCACAGAGCATGTTGCTAACAATTATTCATTGGTAATAATAGTGAGAGAGGCTGGAGTGTCACTCTGGGGGCTGTTCCCATCTGAGCTCTTCTTCGCTGGTGCTACTGGGGTTTTTACCATGATCCTCTCTTCCCACCACCCACCAATCAGAGGAGGGGCTGGTGTTCCTCAGAATTATGGAAAAGAGAAGATAATGGTGAATGAAAGGATTAGTGAGAGAAAGAGAGAGAGTGATAAAGAGAGAGAGAAAGAGAGAGAGTGAGAGAGTGATAAAGAGAGAGAGTGATAAAGAGAGAGAGCGAAGAGGAAGAGAGATTGTACCTTTAATCTTCTATACTGCAATGACAATGCATCAAAACATTTAATCCACTGCAGGTACAGTAGTACATCTACTAAATGTTTACTTTCGAGTAGAGATGGCCAAATCTGATGAGGGTGAATTATCCTTGGTAAATATTGTTTGTCTTCTTGTTGTTGGACCTTCTCCAAATCATATAGCACATATATCATAAAAGCTTTTGTAAAGAATATTTGTTGGTTTTCATAGACCTCATAAACTATCTCTGTTTTTAGAACATTACATTGGTCAGTGATGACAAGACATATGGTGTGAGCAGGCCTGCCAGTAACAAGGTATGACGCAGACTGCAAAAGTACTAAGTCTCGTGCTGCAAGTTGCTGTAACCACAGATATCATCTTCCCAGTCAGTTGTATGATGGAAGGATTCCTCTGTGTTGAGTTACGAGGCATATGATTGGTTGAAACCTCCCTGGTCTGGACTGAAGCACGGACATCGCCATCGAATCCCTTCTTCAGTGAGCCACGTTAACCAAGTCATCTGGTCTAGTCAACATGAATGTGCTTGGGCCGTTCACCATTACATGTCCTATAGTGAGCTCAGGTGCCTGACAATAGGCCAGACACACATTAGTATTGTGTTGACTCTGGGCTGCATTCAACACCATTACTGTATCTTATTCAGAAGCCAATGAAGCGTGGCGAGTCTCTGTGGTGATATTGTTGCTCTACCTTTGTCAATCTGAGGCTGGGTAATTTAAGATGCTGCAGTGCAGGCAGTGGGGGTTCTGGTAGATTATTCCGGGGGTTTTCTGGCTTGTAAACAACTCAGTTGTTGTTAGACTGTCTGCCCTAAGATTGGAAGGTTGGGTGTTCGATCCCCAGGAAGTCATATAAAAGACAGTTCAAAAAATAAAAAATGGGACCCTATGTGTTTCTGCTTGGCACTCAGCATTAAGGAGATAGAATTCGGGGTAAGGCCCTCTGATAGACTAGTATCCTGTCCAGGGGGTTGCTTGTACATCACACTATAGAAACAGGAGATTGGCTCCTGCTGTTGTGAGCCAAGGCTACTTACTTTATTCTGGCTTGCACATACTGTACCTAGAACTGCCTGATCAGAATTCATAGTGAATGAGTAATGACCCTCTGACTGTATGCAATACATTGGCTTTATTGTCATCACTGCCTGGGATTGGATCTTTCTCCTCTCTCTCTCTTTCTCTCTTTCTCTCACCTGCACGCATGCATGCACGTGCACACACACATTTGATTTGCCTGAGAGATTTTGATTTGATCTAATCTGTGTGTGTGTGTTCTTCGTATAGCCGTAATATGATAATGATGCAGATGTTGGTTCACTGAGCTAAAGCTTCATGGCAATATAGAGAATATCAATTAGGGACAATTGTAGGTAACATGCTTCAATTTCCTGCCTGGCCAATCAGCTCAATGCATATTTGTCTTGACTGGATTTACACTCATAATAAGTTATTTTTCTCTCCGTCTGAAGTCTTTTTCATAGTGGATTATGAACATCTCTCTCTTTTGCTTGCTACTAGTAACATGTAATAAATAGTAGGTTAGAACATGCTTATTACATGTATTAGCACCTATTAATGTTAATATTTAACCAAATGTAAAGATAATCATGAGGGATTGGGCAGAAGAAGAAGAGGAAGAGAAGAAGAATAGCAGTACACTCTTAGAGATCCTGTCTGTAATTCAATGAGTGCACTAGGGAATAATACGATGTCATTCAGACATAGCTATTATTATTAGATATTGTGAGTGAGGGTCTTGTCAGAATGTGTTTCTTGGCCCGGGGGCCCGCTAATTGCTTTTTAATGTCTTTGTCTTTATGACTCCTCAGATATTTAATAGCCTCTAATGCTGCCACTTCTTGGCTACTGAGGCTGCTGTCGCAGGACAACGGAGAAATTACATTTTGGGGCTGATTTGACTGATTCATGGCAATTCTTCCCACATAATTCAATGTGTCCCAGATGACAGCCTATCCATTTGGGACACAGATAAATGATGTGGGGAAAATTGCCATAAATCAGTCAAAAATAAGCCATGAATTTGTTCACGGAATCGGAACATCTATGGAATTGGAACATCAACGTGTTTGAATGGAACATTGTGGGGTAGGAATCTGAATAGGCTGTATTACAGTACAAACACATTCCAGAGTAAAAAAACATGATTAAGGGGATAATGAAACAAATCAATATTGATTAAGACAAAACACTTTGATTATCTATTACCACAGCATCAGTAAACCATCTGTAATTGTATCTGCATGTTCCTTTCAGGGATGGGGATTGGGTACTTCAATGTGCCCCTTGCGATTCAATTCCATCAAATATCACAACATAAAAAAGCATCTGCTGCAGGTTTCGGCGTGCCTCTGCATCTCGACACGGTTTTATCGTCTCAGTCCATTAAAAACTGGAAGGTCATGCTTTTAATTCAAAACAGGCTGCCGACACGTCTCGTAGGGCTGGGACAATAAACTGAAAATGATCGACACCGACCAAACAGACCACTTATTGTGGACATTTAGCTGATATCGTTCATTATGATAAGTAGCCTATACTAGAGAAATGTGAAGTTTAAAATTAAGTTTGCTAATATGGGTGATTGTTGGGACAATTGATAGCTACTACATTCAAACTAGCAGTAGTAGTTTGAAGGGTAATATAAAAAACTGGTGGACATTGTTATAAACTATTTATCGTTATGGTGTTGATTCAGTCAATTTATCTTAAAATTGATTTTTGTCCATATCGCCCAGCTCTAGTGTCTGGTACAGTAGGTTCAGATCATATCCCAGCTCTAGTGTCTGGTACAGTAGGTTCAGATCATATCCCAGCTCTAGTGTCTG
>NC_036854.1:2039432-2040912 GCF_002910315.2 Salvelinus sp. IW2-2015
TATATCCCAGTGTAAACAGCAGGGTCAGCTACCCTATATCCCAGTGTAAACAGCAGGGTCTGCTACCCTATATCCCAGTGTAAACAGCAGGGTCAGCTACCCTATATCCCAGTGTAAACAGCAGGGTCAGCTACCTTATATCCCCGTGTAAACAGCAGGGTCATCTACCTTATATCCCCGTGTAAACAGCAGGGTCATCTACCTTATATTCCCATGTCAACGGGCTTTAGAAGAGAGATGACCCGATTTCAAAAACATCCTCACAATATGCTTCTTTAGCTTACGATGATTTAAAGAGGACTCATTCTTATTCCATAGGCTAATATCTCACAGATTGATGTGTAAATGGTGTTGTGGTGGATACTGTGTGTGGTATTAGCTGGAGCAAAGACTGAGATTAACCGGAGGAAGAAGAGAAAATGGCAGCCGTTGCAAACAAAGGGTCACTGTGAGCACGCAAACACGCACGCAAACGAACACACAAACACAGACAAAGAGCTATTCTCTGTTTAAATGTTGGAGCAGAACAATGATTCCGCCTATTGTCAGAACAGACCATGTGCCGGTTTGTCTGTAAGGTTTGGAAATGCCAGTCTAACTGAACATCTGTTTGGTCTGAGTGCTTGAGTCAACCACATAGCTGCTGCCCAATGAATGAATGACGAAGGCAGTTACCTTCAGCTGAAGTTTCGATCAGGGCACGGAACGCATCCCTGGGGAATTTAAAGCACCTCCTTGAAATTCTCATTCCCTCGTTCATTTTGATTTCAGACAGCACGGTAATGTGTTTGTGGTTCTGTACCAGGCAGGGTCTTTATTTGATGAATACGTGTACAGTCATTTTAGGTTTTCCAGGCGAGATCATTTGCAGGCACACGAGGGAGAGCCAGCCGACAGGGGTGGGGGTGGGGGTTGGAGTAGGGAGAGCCAGCCGACAGGGGTGGGGGTGGGGGTTGGAGTAGGGAGGGCGTTCTGTAAGTACTCTGTGATTGGACAAGGCATGAAATATGGCCGCCTCATAAGATAAGGGAACGTGTGGGGAATTCGAATGAAGCCATCTCAATAAGTTTCATTACTGGACCTGCAGTGATTATAGCTGCCTGACTGTAGCTCAGCCATATAGTCTATGAAGGGTGCCTGTTATATAATACAGTATCTTTGACAGTTACGTTTTGAAATGTGGAAATTGTAAAAGTAACAGATGCATTAACTGGTTAACTGCTTTTTAATATCTTATTAATTCCTCTTTAATATCTTATGAATAAGTCTTTAGTCAGCTAGAAGCGTACACAGTGTTTATTACCTTGGGAAATGTAAGAGCTGTCATATAAAACATTTAACAACATATTGTCTGCTGCCATAATGAAATTATGCTATAGTCAGCAAAGCTCAGTTAAACACTCCCTATAGTGTGTGTGTGTGTGTGTGTGTGTGTGTGTGTGTGTGTGTGTGTGTGTGTGTGTGTGTGTGTGTGTGTGTG
>NC_036854.1:2040937-2047445 GCF_002910315.2 Salvelinus sp. IW2-2015
CAACAACCTGTTGACTTAAAATAAGGGAACCTCCTTCTCTATCAATGGAGCACCAAAACCTGTGAACTAATAGGGAACCTCATTCTCTTACATGGAGCATCAAACCTGTTGGACATCAATAAGGGACGCTCATCCTCTATCAATGGGGCACCATACCTGTTGAACCATAATTATGGGAACCTCATCCTCTAATCATGGAGCACCAACCTGTTGGACATAATAAGTTAACCTCCTTTTCTATCAAATGGAGCACAACCTGTTGACATAAAAGGGACCTCATCCTCTATCAAGGAGCAACCAACCTGTTGACATAATATGAGGAACCTCACTCTCTATCAATGGAGCACCACACCTGTTGACAATAATAAGGGAACCATCATCCTCTATCATGGAGCACCAACCTGTTTGACATAATAAGGAACCTCATCCTCTATCAATGGGGCACCAACCTGTTGACATAATAAGTGACCTCATCCCCTATCAATGGAAGCACCAACCTGTTTGACATAATAAGGCGAACCGTCATCCTCTATCAATTGGGGCACCAAACCGTTGACTATAAAAGGGACCCATCCTCTAATCATGGAGCACGACAACCTGTTGACATAATAAGCGGAACTCATACTCTATCCAATGGGGGGCACCAAACCCTTGACATAATAAGGGAACCTCTCATCCCCTATCAATGGGCACCAACCTGTTGACAAACGTCTTGTCCACCTGTCCGTTCTGTACGTAGATCTCATTCAGGGCGATTTTTTGACCTTAGCCGCTGACACTTCACTGCTGCTTTGGTCCCAGGCCAGGCCTGGACCAGCTCCTTCTGCAAGTTATCCTAAAAGGGAACGGGTCAGAGGTTAAAAGGTTAGACATTCTGACACACTACTCTATTTTCCTTTAATCTCTTCTCTAGAGAAATAGGGAGGTAGAGGATGAGGTTTGTAGAGAAATAGGGAGGTAGGGGATGAGGTTTGGAGAGAAAGAGGGAGGTAGAGGATGAGGTTTGGAGAGAAAGAGGGAGGTAGAGGATGAGGTTTGGAGAGAAAGAGAGAGGAAGAGGATGAGGTTTGGAGAGAAAGAGAGAGGAAGAGGATGAGGTTTGGAGAGAAAGAAGGAGGTATAGGATGAGGTTTGGAGAGAAAGAGGGAGGTAGATGGATAGATTAGATAGTGGATGGGCTTGAAGAGGGGAGGGAGGGGAAGGAGGTCAAGGAAGGTAGAGAATAAGGCAGCGTGTCTGTCTCAGAGGCAGATGTCTGGCAGCTGTCAGAGTGCAGCAGAAGAGAGTAAATCACAGTAAATTAGCTAGGCCACTCAATAAATGTGTCTGATCTGGTTAACATGACAGAAACACATTCTCTCTCCGCTGGATCTGAGAGTAACATAAACCAACCTGTTTATCTGTCAGCGGAGGTGTATGTGGACCATTCACCCTCACACATTGATTGTGTTGATTCTGTAGTCCAGATTTGTAGGTTGATTGTGTAGCAGCACGTTTACCTCGGGCTCTATTCAATCCGTATCGTGTTGCAGCATGATGAAAATGTAATATTCTCATGTTAGAGGAGACTGCATTCACGGTAAACTCTGCAGATTTCGKCTCAACAGGAAATTACCTTTACATTTCTAGCACGCTATCTGTAACGCTTTACAGATTGAATAGAGTTCCTTGTGTTATCTGAATATTACCTGCTGATTCCCACTTAGATTCCCGTCTATTTGCACTGCAAATAAGTAATTCAGTTGAATAGATTTTCACATGATACCTTAGATATTGTTCTCTTGTGTTATGCATATATTTGAAGTCAGAGGATTGGAATTATATAGTGCTTTTTTATATAGGGTTTTTCCAAGTGCTTTCAAGCTCTCTACATAGTAAGGAGGAGTATATGTACTGTAGCATATACAGTACGTAGGCCAGGTTGTGTCCTAGCTGTGTTTAAAGTCTCAACTAGTTATGACATATGTCTCCAAGGGGTATCCATGTTTCTGTGACAACAACCCTAGTGGATGCTCCTTCAGCATGAATCACGTCTTCACAATGTCCAAGACAGGTGAAAAACCCCGGGCTTGTAGTTCACACTCAGAATGACAACGGTCTCATCAGATCTCAATCTAAATGGATCAGAATCGAAATGGAATCTTTAGATCAGAAACTAAATGGAATCTTTAGATCAGAAACTAAATGGAATCTTTAGATCAGAATCTAAATGGTTCACACACACATATCTCTAGTCCATTGTGAAAACGTTCAATTAATAGCCGGATTAAATAATATGACTCAATAGGTTGATTAAATAAAATTCTATTAATTGATGGCATGTTTTCAGTTGCCCTCTGCACCCCTCAGTTTAGGACTGATTGATGTGCTAGTTTCAGCGGTAAACTGCAGAGGGGATAACAGGCAGCCTTGAGGGGCTCCAGAGAGAGAAGCCGGCCTGTTTGTGTTTGAGATGAAAGCCTTTCTTTCTCTGGTAACACATTTTGATGCCCTGTTTTTCAATCTAATTTGATTTTAAAGRCACTGCTTCTGCTGCTGCCCAGTCGGTAAGAGATTTCTGTAATCCAAGATGGCTGCTGGTCGTGTTTAGCCATGCAGGGGAAGGAAACGTCTAAAGAAAAGCTATGGAGGGAGGAAAGCGAACATACTGTGTGCTTTGTGTACAAAGATCCCACGGGACAAAAACTGGTTGAATAAACATTGTTTCCACGTCATTTCAACAAAACAATTCAATGTGATGATGTTGAATCAAGGTGGAAAACTGATTGGATTTGAAAAAAGTCATCAACGTAAAGGAATTTAATCTTCTTTTCACCCAACTTTTAACCTAAATCCAATGACAAGACAGTGACATTTTTTGTTGATTTCACATTGAATTCACGTTAGTTGACAACTCAACCAAATGTAAATCAAAACTAGACATTGAACTTACGTTTGTGCCCAGTGGGATAGTTCTCCCGTGGCTGTAAAAAAGGTTATGAGTGATACTGTATTTTGTTAATAACATGATAATATGGTCACTTCTGCATGAGAATATGTATATCTGTATGTAGGAGTCATATATTACAGTATATGACCTAGTCAGTTACCAAGAGGAAGATGGATTTATGATACTGTACGAAAGATTACTGATTACTGTAATACATCTTTAAGATTGCTGTATTAAAGATGTGGCGCTTGTTACAATCACAGATGTTGTGAGATTCCCAAGACACATGTAGGCTCCAACTGCAAGGGAACAGAACGATCTGGGGGGCAGAATATGGAATAGAATCTAGAATCCCTTGTCACGAACGATGATACACTCTCTGACACATAATATTGTACACTACTACACATACCTTTAACGTTGGTGATTTCGATGTTGTTAGGTTGTTAGGTAACCCTTGTAAAGATGATTTATTATAGTAATCAGCGGAACCTTACTGTGAAGGGTACATATATTCTGTGACATGTATACCGATACGATTGCCCCTCAGTGAATGTGAGTGGGTGCTACTGAGGAGAGATCAAACCCCTGTCTGACAGTGGAGGCTGCTGAGGGGAGGACGGCTCATAATAATGGCTGGAATGGGGTCAATGGAATGGTATCAACCACATGGAAACCACATCTTTGATGTGTTTTGATACCATTCCATTGACTCTATTCCAGCCATTATTATGAGCCGTCCTCCCCTCAGCAGCCTCCACTGCTGTCTACTGTATGATTGAACCTCTAATGATTCTGGTCTACAGGGAAACACAGCACAGGCTTACAGTGTCCAGTGTGCTAGCTAGCCAACCCACAATATCCCTTCGACTTGACTCTCTAAGACTGCCATCATTCTGCAAACATCAATGACTTGCGCACTTCCTTTTCATTCAGTGGAACAAATGCTGTTGCAGTCACTAATCCTCTATTATACTGGGCTCTAACTGCGCCAGGGACTGCAGATGGAAAGCGACTGCCGTTCATTCATCTGAGATCCAAGAAAATAGAGACAATGTGATCAAACAAAACACACCTGTTTTGGGGGGGAGGTGGGTAGATTCACTTTTGATGTGTAGGTTAATTACTGTGGCATTGGGCAAAACACATCTCAGAAAATAACATGATGTAGCACCCTTCCTAAAAAGACACAAATATCTACACTAGCACTGAAGCAATGTATTTGGCACGCATTCTAAGTGGTATTCTAGTATGTCAATTGGAACGTAACCTTAGCACTGGGAACATACTTGTTTAGCTTAGCATGCTAAAGGCTGTCGTTTAGCTTAGCAGACTATATTATGTTTCTAGCTTAGCGTGCTAAAATACGTTCTTTAGCTTAGCATGATAACATGTGTTGTTTTGTGTCTCCTTTCCTCCGCTAGTCTTCCCCGGCCTCCCAGTAGGATCTATTCTTTCCCGTTGGAGACCAACTCCACCCCGTACAGCCAGTAGCCATGGCTGAAGACTTGGACATGCGCAATGAGCTGTCGGATATGCAGCAACGCGCCGACCAGCTTGGAGATGAGGTGAGCAACACAACCCCTACCCATGCTACTGTTTACCACATCTTCAACAGATTTAGAGGCACGTGAGAGACACTCAAGCCTTCAGGGAGTACACAGAAAATCATCCAGAAATAGGCATATGCAACCACTACACGTAAAACAAATATGAAAAGATGAGCTTGGAATAAAAAGGTGTAGAATTGATGATAAACTCATTCCTCACTCTCCACTTGACATAAAATCCACAGATCCAGTTAAATACATCTTCCACCTAAAGTGACACGTTACAGTGTCACACATTACCATAAGATAGCCTGCTAGATGACCTCATCCTGGCAGCAGCAGCCAGTTCCTATAGAGAAGGGTAATGTGCTGTTGGCCTCATCGGCTGCTCAATGCCAGGGTCTGTGTGTCAGGTGGAGGGAGTGTCCAACTGCATCCAGTCTTATGTAACTGTGAAGTGTGTGTGTGTTTAGTTTGTACGTGTGGTGTGGTGTGGTGTGTGTGTGGTGTGTGTGTGTGGTGTGTGTGTGTGTGTGTGTGTGTGTGTTGTGTGTGTGTGTGTGTGTGTGTGTGTGTGTGTGTGTGTGTGTGTGTGTGTGTGTGTGTGTGTGTTGCCAGCAGCCTCACTTACTAGCCTGCAGCAGCCTAGCCCACATTTCTCCCGCCTCTCCGATGACTCACACTTTCACAGCTGAGCAGAATATTAAACACTCACACACACATGCAACACAACCAGGACATACAATGGTGGTTCCAATCACAGTTTCCTCTCTCTCTCTGTCCAATCACGTCGCTAATGCTAAACAACATCTCACCTTGAGACGTTTCTTACACAACGGCCATCTTGAAGCTGTATCTCTGAGATTCAGAGTATAGTGGTGGTCACTTGGTTTCTGATGGGGGTGGGGGAGAAGATGACTGTAGAAGAGAGGCTGACTGTAAACGTTACAGCGTTGAGGCTCAGCCTGTGAGCCCGGGCTGTGTCACCTCCCTCTCCCCACCCCCCTCCCCCACCCCCGGGGGCTCAGCAGTGCAGTGAGCTGCCTCACAGAGCGGATCCGAGCTGCAGCCATGCAAAAGGGATAAGATATCACAGCTCCCACAGAAACCCCACAGCCCCAGTACAGCCAGAGCCTCACAGCCACATGCTTAATGATCTCTATTTAGAGAGAAAATTGGAGCATGCCGCTATCGCTCGCTAGCTTGCTAGCTGGCCAACAGTAGAATAGGTTGAAAAGGGGGCTGTGAAATTGATCCCAAGCCTTCAATGTAGAGTATATGCAGTTATTTTACGACATGGTTTACAACAGTTTGAATGATACTGATAAATAGAAGCACTGTTTTAATCTTATTTAAATGCAAATGTATTTAAAATACAAGTTCAGTAATGCTTCCAAACCTTTTAAATGTATTGTTTGCACAGTATTGTCACGATTGTGCATCATTTGGGATTTTGTGTTTTTTTGTGCCTCTAAAGAAACATATCTTATAACCGACTCCCTGTAGCTACATCAGAGTTCTGTTATTTCTTATAACCGACTCCCTGTAGCTACATCAGAGTTCTGTTATTTCTTATAACCGACTCCCTGTAGCTACATCAGAGTTCTGTTATTTCCATGATGGTCATTGTAACAATTCACCCTACTGATACGCAACATTATATTTTTAGTTTAACCTTAAAGGTCCAATGCAATAATTTTTATCTCAATATCAATCATTTATGGGTAGCAGTTAAGTATCTTACTGTGATTGTTTTAAATCCAAATGGTCAAAAAGAAACAAAAATAGCTTCTTAGCGAAGAGCAATTTCTCAACCAAGACTGTCTGGGAGTGGTCTGAGTGGGAAAGGCAAAACTGAAAACTAGCTGTTACTGGCAGAGAGGATTGGAACTCAATCCTCCTAACCACTCCTAACCAATCCTCCTAACCACTAAGCTACCTGCCTCTAACCACTAGGCTACCTGCCTCTAACCACTAGGCTACCTGCCTCTAACCACTAGGCTACCTGCCTCTAACCACTAGGCTACCT
>NC_036854.1:2049230-2054230 GCF_002910315.2 Salvelinus sp. IW2-2015
CTACCGACCCTGCGGAGAGTGGTTTGGGCTGGCTATTCATGTAGTTTTCTACCGACCCTGCGGAGAGTGGTTTGGGCTGGCTATTCATGTAGTTTCAGAACCCCAAGGTCTCCAAGTGCACTGTAATCCACTGCTGGGATTGGTGAAATGATCTTACACAGATATAGAATAGCAGTGTACAGTCTGCTGTAAGAGAAAAGATGGTGCCTGCATCGTAAATAGGCGTAAAGCCCGATTTTGGCATTATTATCAACTTTCAATCTGATGTAAAGCTTTTCATTTAGGATATTTTTTATCAATCGTCTTTGAATGTCAGCTATTTATAATGTGTCATACCAAACAAAGGGTTAATGTTCCCTGGCTTATAACCTCTGAACCTGATCAATACTACCCCACTTCCTCTCACAGGAGGGTAACAGGCGACGCCACTTTCCCTCAATATCTACATTTTTAAACATAAACACCTACAACATTAAAACCCGAAGCGCTAACCATTACAGCAAAGTCAAAGACACACAGGTTGGCCAATCCAGTTTAAAATCACACCAGAAACGGTTAGAATATGCAAATATTCTCAGGCTGTCACGATTCGGACAATGTTACTGTTTCTTGAGAGATTTTAAGTTGAGCAAATGGCAAGACCTTGGTCTAACTTTGTCTAAGGCTTGAGGTGGGTTTTATTCTGATGGTCTCTTCCTGTTTTCCAATCATGTTGCATTTGCACTCTAATGTGTATTCTATAAGGCGTCCATGTCCGCCCTTTGTGATCTGACCTCTCTCTTTCTCTTTATTTCCTTCCATTCATCCCTTCCTTCTTCACCTCTCTCCGCGGTGGTTATTGGGGAGTAGAGTAAAGATGCTGGTATCAGGACCTTGGTTATGCTGGACGAGCAAGGAGGTAAGTGTTGGATGTCTTCCGGAAGGGAAACCCAATTGGACGACGTTCCCAGCCTTGTAACTGATGTTTCGCTATGAATAACATAACAGTGCATGTTTTGAAGTAGTTAGCTAGAACGACAGATTCTACCGTATATTTCAACTTGAGTTATTTTCAAGTGCTTTGTACATTGAAATAGACAGATATATGGATGAGTTAGAATAAACTCATATGGTTATCTTTTAGACGTTTATGTAAACAAACAAATGTAGATATTCTTGATGGTTGAATTGTTTCCTGTGGACTTGCTCTTATCCATTACATGCCAGTTCATAACTAAGGTTTTCTCCAACTACCCCCTTTGAAACAATGATTTTCATCTTTTTTAATTTCTGCCCTAATGCATGCTTTATTATGAATTCCACTGCAGGTCAACAATTCGTTTGAAACCTGACGAAGAAACTAACAACTCTTTTTTTTTCCGTTTTCTAACTTTTGGTTTTGTTTGCTAACTGCTTGTTCTTGGTGTGCTAACATATTTTCTTTGGTTCGCTAACTTAATTACCTTAGTTTCACTAACTTATATTCTTTGGTTTTGCTAACATGTTTTCTTTTGATTCGTTAACAGTTTTTCATTCGCTTCGCTAACAGCTTTTCTCTGGTTTCGTACCCCAAAGACGACAAGTATACCTCAAAACATTCTCAGGCCAAACACYGCAACAACCACCCTTTATTTACTATATTTAAGTCTCCATTATACTTCTGTGCCAAAAGTTGAATTGGAGAAGCCCACTTATCCATAATTTGGGTGAATTCTTCCAGTCATGGAGGTTTGTCCCTAAAAGGCCACCAACCGAACAGTAGGCCAACGTGTCAAAGGTGTAGTGATAAAAACCGGTTCTGTCTCAGAGTTGGGGAAGTAAATCAAGGATCGATTTAACGACAAWATTCATTCTCATTCTTCCATGTATTTACACACTAACAATTGAACACACTTTTGTATCATCCCTGGTTAAATGCAGTTTGTGAATGCACTGTATTATGACATGTCATGAACAGACGTAGCCACACAGAAACAAACAGGACAAGTCAACATGYTTAACACATACTGTACTCCACTAAAGGACTACTGTGCTAGCCATATTCCTTAAAGTCTTGTTACTCTATAAAGCAGACGAAGAATGCACACATGATAGTGACCAATAACAAATGTTATATAGAGAAACTAATAACATGGCCTAAACCCTGGTTCAGTTGAACCTTCCCACTGGGCACAGACATCAATTCCACGTTGGTTAAACGTCATTTAATTGAAATGACTTGGAAACAACGTGGATTCAACCAGTGTGTGCGTAGTGGGTTATTGGCATTACCACTGGTTTGTTGTGCTTGGATTGACCAGAGGACATATTTGTCCTGCCGGAAGGCATTAGCCTCAATCTAGCCTTCTGATTGGCTGGTTCGACTGCTGTGATCAGATCCTAATGGGGAAAGCCCACGACCGAGGTCCTTAATTACAGACTCACGGTAATCTGCTCATTCCTTTATCATCCCTCCATATCTCAATCATCCCTCCATATCTTTACCATCTCTCCATATCTTTATCATCCCTCCAAATCTTAATCATCCCTCCATATCTTTACCATCTCTCCATATCTTTATCATCCCTCCATATCTCAATCATCCCTCCATATCTTTATCATCTCTCCATATCTTTATCATCCCTACAAATCTTAATCATCCCTCCATATCTCTGTCATCCCTCCATGTCTTTATCATCCCTCCATATCTCTGTCATCCCTCCATATCTTTATCATCCCTCCATATCTCTGTCATCCCTCCATGTCTTTATCATCCCTTCATAGCTTGTATCATCCCTCCATATCTTTATCATCCTCCATATCTTATCATCCCTCCATATCTGTATCATCCCTCCATATCTTTATCATCCTCCATATCTTTATCATCCTCCATACTGTATCATCCCCTCCATATCTTTATCATCCCTTCCATATCACTATCATCCCTCCATATCTTTCCATCCCTCCATGTCTTTATAATCCTTCATATCTGTATCATCCCTCCATATCTTTTATCATCCCTCATTATCTGTATCATCCTTCCATATCTTTATCATCCTCCATATCAACTATCATCCCTCCATATCTTTACCATCCCTCCATGTCTTTATCATCCCTCCATAATCTCAATCATCCCTCCAATATCTTTATCATCTCCTCCATATCTTTATCATCCCTCCATATTCTGTCATCCCTCATGTCTTTATCATCCCTTCATAGCTGGTATCATCCCTCCATATCTTTATCATCCCTCCATATCACTATCATCCCTCCATATCTTTATCATCCCTCCATATCTCTATCACCCCTCCATATCTATATCATCCCTCTATATCTTTGTCATCCCTCTATATCTCTACCATCCCTCTATATCTCTATCAACCCTCTATATCTCTGTCATCCCTCTATATCTCTGTCAACCCTCTATATCTCTACCATCCCTCTATATCTCTGTCATCCCTCTATATCTATGTCATCCCTCTATATCTCTGTCATCACTCCGTATCTCTATCATCCCTCTATATCTCTGTCATCCCTCTATATCTTTGTCATCCCTCTATCAACTTATCTCTCCCCTTCTGCAATCCATCCAGGGTTACAGGGAAGCGTTTTTAAATCATGAATCTTGTTCTGGAGGCAGCTCTGCAGAGTGGTCACTAGCTGGAACATAAACATCACCCTAACCTTAACCCCACTGCTAACCATAATGCCTAACCCTAACTTTAAATTAAGTCCAAAAAGCACAACAAAATCATGCATTTTTATAATATAGACAATTTTGACTTTGCAGCTGGCACATCTAGTGGAAATCGTGTAGTTCTGCCTCAAGGACAAGACTCATGACAATAAGCGTCAACCTGCTCCAGGGTTGCCTCCACAAAGCCCATTTGGACGGCTCGCTAGTTGCTGAGGTGTCTCTAAGCCTGGCTAGCTGCCCTCTGACCTCCGCTTATTGATGGTGTCGTATTGGAGAAGCCTGAGGCTGATGCAGTGCACAAGGTTTGAATTAATCACAAAGTTAAATAACAAAGAAAATTGGATGGAAAATGTAGGGTCGGGTAATGTTCCACTGGCAAATAAATGTATTATTTCCATTTTACGTTCTTCTTCTCCTCTGTTTAAGTAAAGGTCACATGACTAAGTTGTTGGTACAGTACAAAAGCATGCCAGGGATTTTACAAAGGTGGACAGTGTCAATGGGCTTAGCCTTGACTGTATTCCTGACATTCTCTACTCTACCTTCCAACCTCATCTCACTATAACACATACTGCACGTAATTCCTACGCAGTCTCCTAAACCACGACCCCAGAGTTGTCCATCCCCCCACCTACCTGGGGGGCACCCCTCCCACACCAGGGCTGTGGTCAATTCCATTTTCAATAAATTTACTGCAGATAATTAAATTGAAAATGCATTAATTTAATGACAATTTGATTTAAATAAAAGTGAAATTAAATTAATGAGTAAAAAAATCCTCATAGACAATGTTGTCAATTTTCCATTCATTATGAACTTTCTGCTGAATTGACAATGGAATTTACCCCAACCCAACCCAACCCTGCCCCACACCACATCAATAGGACCCACCCAGCTACCTTCACCAGGTCCAGACCCCACTGCCCATGAACGGCATACAGAATTTCCTAGGGGAAGGATACTGTAGGGTAGAATCGGTAGGATTTCAGATTTGCCCTAAGTTTCCATGAAGCTACAACCATGGCGAACGTTGTGCAGGGTTATATCTTTACATTTTCTATTTAAACCACTAATATTTATTTCACATCATTTCCAACACTAAAAGACTTAAATAAGAAGGTCCCTATCAAACATGAACATTTGACAACAAACATCCACTTCCATCCCAAATAAAAATAGTATGTACATTCAAGTAAATAAATTAAAGTTTCTGTAATACAAATAAATAGGTGCTTTTGTGTACGTAAAATGAAATGAGTATATAAAAATGATGTATGGAAACGGAGTGTCTCAGTCATGACTTGAATCAGTCCCCAGTACTCTGAAGATCCAGCTCATGTTACAC
>NC_036854.1:2066896-2069509 GCF_002910315.2 Salvelinus sp. IW2-2015
GTTACAGAGAGGAAAATATCTAGCTGTCCCCGCCCACGCTCGCTCCAAGGTTACAGAAAGGAAATATCTACTGTCCCCAAGCTCCAAGGTTACAGAAAGGAAATATCTACTGTCCCCACGCTCCAAGGTTACAGAAAGGAAATATCTACTGTCCCCAAGCTCCAAGTTTACAGAAAGGCATTAAATCAATTCAGCCATTTGGTTGCAGACTGAGGACAGACAGACATGGTTTTAGGGAAAGAAATGAAATGAAAAGAAAAACACAGGTAAATATAAAAACGATAGCTCAGGGTTCTCTCATGTTCCATGTTGAATGTTATGAAGCAGAGAACATTTTAAATAATTGCCTACTAGATACAGTATATCATACATTTCACACAGACAGATCTTTTGTGATGATTGTTACCATCTTAACAACTGCAGTGTACTAATAGACTCATTAGACGGAGCCTGAAGCATAGACTCACCCAGGGCCTCCTTTGACACTTGTCATGGTTAGATCTCTGTCAGACAGAGTACATAGAAAATCTAGATACAGCTATATAATTAGTCTTCAATTCATCTTGTTTACCTCGCAGTATTTGTTAGATCCACTGCTATATACTTCTAATAATGTATTTATATATTTATAAAGCGTATTTCTCACACTCGAGGCGCTAAAAGGTATTGCATAAATAATATTTATTCCCTGAATCAAAATCAAATCAAATTGTATTTGTCACACGCGCTGAATACAACAGGTGTAGGTAGACCTTACCGTGAAATGCTTACTTACAAGCCCTTAACCAACAATGCAGTTTTAAGAAAAATATTTACTAAATAAAATTACATTTTTTTTTTTTTAAAGAGTAACAATAAAATAACAATGACGAGTGTATATACAGGTGGTACCGGTACCGAGTCGCGAAACCGAAATCGAGGAAGCCTACGTTTTGTCAAAGATCTCATCTTCTGACTGAGCTGGATAACTTTCACTGATCGACCTTAAGTCTATGTAGTTTCCTTCATTACGAGATTTACAACCTGAACAAGACACTTGATGTTGAAAAAGAAGCATACTCTACAGTAGGGTGTTACATTCTGTTACGTCCCTCCAGTTTGTTTTCTTTTGCAGTTCTTCACACCTGTCCCCAACGATGTGGCAGTCCAGTCCTGTTTCTCAGTGTTGTCTGTCTGCCAAAGCCTTGTGTCTCTGTTCTCTGTCACGTGTAGTCACACTGAGGCTGTGTCTCAGATGGCACCCTATTCCCAATGCTGGATGTGTGTAGGGAATAGGATGCCATTTCAGATGCAACCTAGGATATACCTTTGTGAGGGGGGAGGTGGGGGGGACATTTCAATATGAAGGAATGCTTTGGGGCGGGTGGGGGAGGGTGGCACAAAGTGAGTAATCCTAACTGTTGTTTACAAAATGCATGTAAATACTAATGTCACATCTTTCAGCTGGGAAAGGGCATGTGTCTCAGCATACCTTATGCCTTAATACAGTACAGTATGTTATATACCTAGGAGATATAACATCGCATCACACTAATGATGATACAATTAGAGAATGATGGAATGACCAAACCCATGCCTGCTCTCTCTGCTTTGCTTGGTTAGTCTCTAGTCTTTGATGTGTCGGTGTGTGTGTGTGTGTGTGGTGTGTTGTGGTGTGTGTGTGGTGTGTGTGTGGGTGTGTGTGTGTGGTGGTGTGTGTGTGTGTGTGTGTGAGCTTAAATTCAGTTCCTTAACCAGGTGTGTGTTTTCTTCCCAAGGGTAACGGATGATGCCAGAGAAAATGAGATGGATGAGAACCTGGAGCAGGTGGAGCATCATCGGTAACCTGCGCCACATGGCCTGGATATTGGCAATGAGATCGACACCCAGAATCGCCAGATCGACAGGATCATGGAGAAGGTACCTCTATTGATCCTCTATTGGTCCTCTATTGATTGTCTATTGGTCCTCTATTGATCCTCTATTGATTCTCTATTGGTCCTCATTGATCCTCTATTGATCCTCTGTTGATTCTCTATTAATCCTCTATTGGTCCTCTATTGATACTCTGTTGGTCCCTACTTGATCATTTATTAGTCCGCATATTGATCCTCTATTGGTCCTCTATTGGTCCTCTATTATTGTCTATTGTTCCTCTATTGATCCTCTATTGTGGTCTCTATTGATCCTCTGTTGATCCTCTGTTTGATCCTCCATTGTACTCTATTGATCCTCTATTGATCCTCTATTGGTCCTCTATTGGTCCTCTATTGATCCTCTATTGGTCTCTATTGATACTCCATTGATCCTCTGTTGATCCTCCATTGGTCCTCTATTGATCCTCTTGTTGATCCTCTATTGTCCTCTATTGATCCTCTATTGGTCCTCTATTGATCCTCATTGATCCTCCATTGGTCCCTCTATTGATTGTCTATTGGTCCTCATTGATCCTCTATTGATCCTCATTGGTCCTCTATTGTCCTCTATTGATTGTCTATTGTTCCTCTATTGATCCTCTATTGGTCCTCCATTGGGTCCTCTATTGGTCCTCTATTATGATTGCTCTATTGGTCCTCTATTGATCCTCTATTGATCCTCCATTGGTCCTCTATTTGGTCCTCTAATTGATCCTCC
>NC_036854.1:2070067-2082882 GCF_002910315.2 Salvelinus sp. IW2-2015
CAAGCCTATTTCTTCATATTTCTATTGACGGATCGATGCATGATGCTACAAGTTACACCTGAGATGAATTCTAGCAGTGGTTAAGCCTCACCCTCCTCTTCCTCGGTCACGCAGGATGAAAGTGGAGGCAGCAAGGCTTGGGGGAACAACCAGATGGAGTGGTGGCGCAGCCAGCCTGCCGCGTGGTGGACGAACGCGAACAGATGGCCATCAGTGGAGGATTTCATCCGCAGGTGAAGGGTTAGGGTTGGGGGGGTGGGGGGGTGACGTGGAGGAACCGGTGGGTTGTTGCTGTAGGGACCAGGGATATCCTGTTAGATAGAGTTGATGGAGCTGTAGGGACCAGGGATATCCTGTTAGATAGAGTTGGGGAGCTGTAGGGACCAGTGATATCCTGTTAGATAGAGTTGAGGAGCTGTAGGACCAGGGGTATCCTTTATATAGAGTTGAGGGAGCTGTAGGACCAGTGATAATCCTGTTAGATAGAGTTGGGAGCTGTAGGGACCAGGGATATCCTGTTAGATAGAGTTGAGGGAGCTGTGGGACTAGGGATATCCTGTTATATAGAGTTGAGGGAGCTGTAGGACCAGTGATATCCTGTTAGATAGAGTTGGGGAGCTGTAGGGACCAGGGATATCCTGTTATATAGAGTTGAGGGAGCTCGTAGGGACCAGGGATATCCTGATATAGAGTGAGAGCTGTAGGACCATGATATTCCTGTTAATTAGAGTTGAGGAGCTGATGGGACCAGGGATATCCTGTTTATATAGAGTTGAGGAGCTCTAGGGACCAGTGATATCCTGTTGTATGAGTTGAGGAGCTGTTAGGGACCAGGGATATCTCTGTTAGATAGAGTTGAGGAGCTGTAGGACCAGTGATATCCTGTTAGATAGAGTTGAGGGAGCTGTAGGACCAGGGATATCCTTTAGATAGAGTTGAGGAGCTGTAGGGACCAGGGATATCCTGTTAGATAGAGTTGAGGGAGCTGTAGGACCAGGGATATCCTGTTAGATAGAGTTAGGAAGCTGTAGGACCAGGGATATCCTGTTAGATAAGAGTTGAGGAGCTGTAGGACCAGGGATATCCTGTTATATAAGAGTTGAGGGAGCTGTAGGACCAGGGATATCCTGTTAGATAGAGTTGAGGGAGCTGTAGGGACCAGGGATATCCTGTTAGATATAGTTGAGGGAGCTGTAGGGACCGGGATATCCTGTTATATAGAGTTGGGGAGCTGTAGGGACCAGTGATATCCTGTTAGATATAGTTGGGGAGCTGTAGGGACCAGGGATATCCTGTTAGATAGATTGAGGAGCTGTAGGACTAGGGATATCCTGTAATAGAGTTGGGGAGCTGTAGGGACCAGGGATATCCTGTTGATAGAGTTGAGGGAGCTGTAGGGACCAGGGATATCCTGTTAGATAGAGTTGAGGGAGCTGTAGGGACCAGGGTATCCGTTAGATAGAGTTGGGGAGCTGTAGGGACCAGGGATATCCTGTTATATAGAGTTGGGAGCTGTAGGACCAGTGATATCCTGTTATATAGAGTTGGGGAGCTGTAGGACCAGGGATATCCTGTTTTATAGAGTTGGGGAGCTGTAGGGACTGTATCCTGTTTTATAGAGTAGGGAGCTGTGAGGAACCAGGATATCCTGTTATTATAGAGTTGGGAGCGCGTAGGGACCAGGGATATCCTGTTATATAGAGTTGGGAGCTGTAGGGACCAGGATTACCTGTTTTATAGAGTTGGGGAGTTGTAGTACCAGGGATATCCTGTTATATAGAGTTGAGGAACTGTAGGGACCAGGATATCCTGTTAGATAGAGTTGAGGGAGCTGTAGGGACGAGGGATATCCTGTTATATAGAGTTGGGGAGCTGTAGGACCAGAGGATCATATCCTGTTATATAGAGTTTGAGGGAGCTGTAGGACCAGGATATCCTGTTATATAGAGTTGATGGAGCTGTAGGTACCAGGGATATCCTTTTATATAGAGTTGAGGGAGCTGTAGGACCAGGATACCTGTTATATAGAATGAGGGAGCTGTAGGGACCAGGATATCCTGTTATATAGAGTTGAGGGAGCCTGTAGGGACCAGTGATATCCTGTTATATAGAGTTGAGGGAAGCTGTAGGACAGTGATAATGCCTGTTAAATAAGAGTTTGGGGAGCTGTAGGGACCAGGGATAATCCTGTTAAATAATAGAAGTTGAGGAAGCTGTAAGGGAGGGCCAGTTCCTCTATTGGTCCTCTATTGATCCTCTATTGGTCCTCTATTGATACTCCATTGATCCTCTGTTGATCCTCCATTGGTCCTCTATTGATCCTCTGTTGATCCTCTATTGGTCCTCTATTGATCCTCTATTGGTCCTCTATTGATCCTCYATTGGTCCTCTATTGATTGTMTATTGGTCCTCTATTGATCCTCTATTGATCCTCCATTGGTCCTCTATTGGTCCTCTATTGATTGTCTATTGGTCCTCTATTGATCCTCTATTGATTCTCTATTGATTCTCTATTGTTCCTCCATTGATCCTATATTGATCCTCTATTGATTCTCTATTAATTCTCTATTGGTCCTCTATTGATTCTCTATTGATTCTCTATTGGTCCTCTATTGATCCTCTATTGATTCTCTATTGGTCCTCTATTGATCCTCTATTGATCCTCTGTTGATCCTCTATTAATCCTCTATTGGTCCTCTATTGTCTATCTGCTATTTAGAGTTGTTGTCCAAATATTTTTTACTTCACATGACAAACAAGAGTCATTAGCCTCACATGTCAAAATGTTATTATCTGTGTATATTATCTGCAAAACAGAACCACAAATAACTAATGTTCCTCTCTCTCTCTCGCTCTCTCTCTCTGCCCCTTTCTTTATACAGGCTGATTCCAACAAGACCAGGATTGATGAAGCCAACCAGCGGGCCACAAAGATGCTGGGCAGTGGCTAAGCTCCCGGAGCACGTTGCTTCTCCCGCAAGCGCAGTTTGTCACAAGGCGCAAACATGCTTTTATCATGGTATTTACCTTCTAGGTTTGCACACATGCACATATCACCTCCCCCCATTGTAAATGTTGTTATGTGTATTGTCTGTCTGGCTTTTTCAATGATTGTCCTCGTAAACAAAAGTATTTCTTATACTCCGTATCATTCTTTCCAAAGGTTGTATATAGTGCTGACTCGATGGCTCTAGCTCACTTGTGAAGTTTTTATTCTCTTTATCAAATATATATATATATATATATATATATGATATATATGTGATATATATATCATATATATATATATATATGTATAAAGGTACACTGCTGGATGACAAGTATAATAGGAATGCTATACAAGGTGTTTTTCCTTTTCAGTATATCAGTATTGTCTTAGTAAAACTGTGTCATTCCATCAGCTGCTGTCATGCTCCTTATTTTGATGTTGTCATGACGAATGAAGAAGAGGAAAAAATAAGATGATAACAAACGATAGTAAATTCAAAAAGCACTTACGTACAATCACTGTCTTTGGTTCCTTTCCCTCACCGCAATTATCATGAGTTACTGTTTAGACAATGTGCAACTAGATTTGCTGTAATAGACATTGCATTCCAAGTGATGTGAATTGTGCGTTCTGCATGACAAATGGTAGATTTTAGAGTCATATACATAAAACCTGTCTTAAAAATATATAAAAACAATAACATGGCAGTAGCAAAGTTGACAAAAGCATGCTCAGTATTAGGACACAGTTGAACGTTCCATACTCTCCTGCAAGTTTGCAATAGTGCCACTATTCCTGTCAAAATATATTTACAGACTGTGACCATCGTTGTAAAATAATGCAAAATGATTTTAACGTGAAGAGATGATGATGGAAGAATGAGGATATGGCTGTAACCGCAAAAAATGATGTGTTTTTTTCTAAATGAATATGCAGTTCAGTGAAGATATGGAATACGTGCTGAAGGGTGAGGTACTGGTTGTGTATTGTATCATAGATTTTGGATGCTCTGAAAAAATGAACAAATTACACATTGTTTGCAATGTAAAGCAAAGACGCGTATTTCTGAGAGACCTTACTTTTATAAGAAGACTGTATCCTGTTAGTTTAATCTCCCCGTGTGGTTTGTTATTGGTAAAATAATAATGATAACTAAATAATATGAATATCATAATAATAACAAGTTTTGAAACAAAAAATGGCATACAAAAGTTTTGTTTGCTTCTGTACTTTTAGAGCTATGCACACCAAATCACCAAGATGTTGAGTAGTTAGAATAATATGATGAACAAATACCTTCTCTGAATGACACAATAGATTAAACTGTGAGATTGATGTCCTCAAAACGCATGTGATATTCAAACTCCCTCTGTATCCTGTCAGTTTGTGAAGTCGTGGAACATTTTGTAGCTAGCTGAATTGATTAAAAGTAATAAACCCTATTCTCTGTGCTCTGTGTAAATTGGTCTTTATTTCTCTTGTCAATCAATGGTTTGTCTCCGTAGAAAAACAGTTGTTAATACAGTTGAAGTCGGAAGTTAACATACACCTTAGCCAAATACATTTAAACTCAGTTTCTCACAATTCCTGACATTCAATAGTAAAAATTCCCTGTCTTAGGTCCGTTATGATCACCACTTTATTTTAAGAATGTGAAATGTCAGAATAATAGTAGAGAGAATTATTTATTTCACCTTTAATTTCTTTCATCACATTCCCAGTGGGTCAGAAGTTTACATACACTCAATTAGTATTTGGTAGCATTGCCTTTAAATTGTTTAACTTGGGTCAAATGTTTTGGGTAGCCTTCCACAAGCTTCCCACAATAGGTTGGGTGAATTTATGGCCCATTCCTCCTGACAGAGCTTGTGTAACTGAGTCAGGTTTGTAGGTCTCCTTGCTCGCACATGCATTTTCAGTTTGGCCCACACATTTTCTATAGGAGTCAGGTCAGGACTTTGTGATGGCCACTCCAATACCTTGACTTTGTTGCCCTTAGGCCATTTTGCCACAACTTTGTAAGTATGCTTGGGGTCATTGTCCATTTGGAAGAACCCATTGCGACCAAGCTTTAACTTCCTGACTGATGTCTTGAGATGTTGCTTCAAATATATCCACATAATTTAGCTTCCTCATGATGCCATCTATTTTGTGAAGTGCACCAGTCCCTCCTGCAGCAAAGCACCCCCACAACATGATGCTGCCACCCCGTGCTTCACGGTTGGGATGGTGTTCTTCGGCTTGCAAGCCTCCCCCTTTTTCTTCCAAACATTAACAATGGTCATTACGGCCAAACAAGTTCTATTTTTGTTTCATCAGACCAGAGGACATTTCTCCAAAAAGTATGATCTTTGTCCCCTGTGCAGTTGCAAACCGTAGTCTGGCTTTTTTGTGACGGTTTTGGAGCAGTGGCTTCTTCCTTGTGAGCGGCCTTTCAGGGTATGTTATTATATCTCGTTTTACTGTGGATATAGATACTTTTTGTACCTCGTTTCTCAGCATCTTCACAAGGTCCTTTGCTGTTGTTCTGGGATTGATTTGCACTTTTCGCACCAAAGTATGTTCATCTCTATGAGACAGAACGTGTCTCCTTCTTGAGCGGTATGGCGGCCGAGTGGTCCAATGGTGTTTATACTTGCGTACTATTGTTTGTACAGATGAACGTGGTACCTTCAGGCGTTTGGAAATTGCTCCCAAGGATGAACCAGACTTGTGGAGGACTACAAWTTTTTTTCTGAGGTCTTGACTGATATCTTTTGATTTCCAATGATGTCAAGCAAAGAGGCACTGTGTTTGAAGGTAGGCCTCGAAATACATCCACAGGTACACCTTCAATTGACTCAAATTATGTCAATTAGCATATCAGAAGCTTCTAAAGCCATGATATCCTTTTCTGGAATTTTCCAAGCTGTTTAAAGGCACAGTCAACTTAGTGTATGTAAACTTCTGACCTACTGGAATTGTGATACAGTGATACAGTAAACAATTGTTGGAAAAATGACATGTGTCGTGCACAAAGTAGATGTCCTAACCGACTTGCCAAAACTATAGTTTGTTAACAAGAAATGTGTGGGGTGGTTGAAAAACTAGTTTTAATGACTCCAACCTAAGTGTATGTAAACTTCTGACTTCAACTGTATATGTCTGTCTTTATCTGTTAGTCAGACTCACCTGGACAAAGACATCAATATTGTTTTACCCACACTGACATACAGTATAACAGCAACATAATATACATCTAAATGTGTATGAACATTTAAGGTGTATTGAACGGTATGTGTAATGACAACCTGAACCCCCAGTATAGAGTGACAGTGCCTTCAGACAGTACTCTATCCAGACCCCTTGACTTATTCCACATTTTGTTGTTACAGCCTGAATATTTTTCTCAACCATCTACACACAATACCCCATAATGGCAAAGTGAAAAYATGTTTTTTGACATTTTAGCAAATGTATTGAAAATGAAATACAGAAATACCTCATTTACGTACAGTACAAGTCAAAAATATGGACACAGCTACTCATTCCAGGGTTTTTCTTTATTTTTACTATTTTCTACATTGAAGAATAATAGTGAAGACATTAAAACTATGAAATACATGGAATCATGTAGTAACCAAAAAAAGTGCTAAACAAATCTAAATATATGTTATATTTGAGATTAGCCACCCTTTGCCTTGATGATAGCTTTGTACACTCTTGGAATTCTCTTAACCAGCTTCATGAGGTAGTCACCTGGAATGCATTTCTTCCTTTCCTGTGGCGGTCCTCATGAGAGCCAGTTTCATCATATTGCTTGATGGTTTTTGCGACTGCACTTGAAGAAACTTTAAAAGTTCTTGAAATTTTCCTCATTGACTTACCTTCATGTCTTAAAGTAATGATGGACTGTCGTTTCTCTTTGCTTGTTTGAGCTATTCTTGCCATAATATGGACTTGGTATTTTACCAAATAGGACTATCTTCTGTATACCACTCCTACCATGTCACAAACAACTGATTGGCTCAAACACATTAAGAAGGAAAGAAATTAAAGAAATGAACTTTTAACAAGGCACACCTGTTAACTGAAATGCATTCCAGGTGACTACCTCATGAAGCTGGTTGAGAGAATGCCAAGAGTGTGCAAAGAGATGATAATATGTGAATTATATATCATATATATATATATGTATAAAGGTACACTGCTGGATGACAGTATAATAGGAATGCTATACAAGGTGTTTTTCCTTTTCAGTATATCAGTATTGTCTTAGTAAAACTGTGTCATTCCATCAGCTGCTGTCATGCTCCTTATTTTGATGTTGTCATGACGAATGAAGAAGAGGAAAAAATAAGATGATAACAAACGATAGTAAATTCAAAAGCACTTACGTACAATCACTGTCTTTGGTTCCTTTCCCTCACCGCAATTATCATGAGTTACTGTTTAGACAATGTGCAACTAGATTTGCTGTAATAGACATTGCATTCCAAAGTGATGTGAATTGTGCGTTCTGCATTGACAAATGGTAGATTTTAGAGTCATATACAAAAACCTGTCTTAAAATATATAAAAACAATAACATGGCAGTAGCAAAGTTGACAAAAGCATGCTCAGTATTAGGACACAGTTGAACGTTCCATACTCTCCTGCAGTTTGCAATAGTGCCACTATTCCTGTCAAAATATATTTACAGACTGTGACCATCGTTGTAAAATAATGCAAAATGATTTTAACGTGAAGAAGATGATGATGGAAGAATGAGGATATGGCTGTAACCGCAAAAAATGATGTGTTTTTTCTAAATGAATATGCAGTTCAGTGAAGATATGGAATACGTGCTGAAGGGTGAGGTACTGGTTGTGTATGTATCATAGATTTTGGATGCTCTGAAAAAATGAACAAATTACACATTGTTTGCAATGTAAAGCAAAGACGCGTATTTCTGAGAGACCTTACTTTTATAAGAAGACTGTATCCTGTTAGTTTAATCTCCCCGTGTGGTTTGTTATTGGTAAAATAATAATAAACTAAATAATATGAATATCATAATAATAACAAGTTTTGAAACAAAAAATGGCATACAAAAGTTTTGTTTGCTTCTGTTACTTTTAGAGCTATGCACACCAAATCACCAAGATGTTGAGTAGTTAGAATAATATGATGAACAAATACCTTCTCTGAATGACACAATAGATTAAACTGTGAGATTGATGTCCTCAAAACGCATTGTATATTCAAACTCCCTCTGTATCCTGTCAGTTTGTGAAGTCGTGGAACATTTTGTAGCTAGCTGAATTGATAAAAGTAATAACCTATTCTCTGTGCTCTGTGTAAATTGGTCTTTATTTTTCTTGTCAATCAATGGTTTGTCTCCGTAGAAAACAGTTTGTTAATACAGTTGAAGTCGGAAGTTAACATACACCTTAGCCAAATACATTTAAACTCAGTTTCTCACAATTCCTGACATTCATAAGTAAAAATTCCCTGTCTTAGGTCCGTTATGATCACCACTTTATTTTAAGAATGTGAAATGTCAGAATAATAGTAGAGAGAATTATTTATTTCACCTTTAATTTCTTTCATCACATTCCCAGTGGGTCAGAAGTTTACATACACTCAATTAGTATTTGTAGCATTGCCTTTAAATTGTGTTAACTTGGGTCAAATGTTTTGGTAGCCTTCCACAAGCTTCCCACAATAGGTTTGGTGAATTTATGGCCCATTCCTCCTGACAGAGCTTGTGTAACTGAGTCAGGTGTAGGTCTCCTTGCTCGCACATGCATTTTCAGTTTGGCCCACACATTTTCTATAGGATCGAGGTCAGGACTTTGTGATGGCCACTCCAATACCTTGACTTTGTTGCCCTTAGGCCATTTTGCCACAACTTTGTAAGTATGCTTGGGGTCATTGTCCATTTGGAAGAACCCATTGCGACCAAGCTTTAACTTTCCTGACTGATGTCTTGAGATGTTGCTTCAATATATCCACATAATTTAGCTTCCTCATGATGCCATCTTATTGTGAAGTGCACCAGTCCCTCCTGCAGCAAAGCACCCCCACAACATGATGCTGCCACCCCCTGCTTCACGGTTGGGATGGTGTTCTTCGGCTTGCAAGCCTCCCCCTTTTCTTCCAAACATAACAATGGTCATTACGGCCAAACAGTTCTATTTTTGTTTCATCAGACCAGAGGACATTCTCCAAAAAGTATGATCTTTGTCCCCATGTGCAGTTGCAAACCGTAGTCTGGCTTTTTTGTGACGGTTTTGGAGCAGTGGCTTCTTCCTTGCTGAGCGGCCTTTCAGGTTATGTTATTATATCTCGTTTTACTGTGGATATAGATACTTTTGTACCTGTTTCCTCCAGCATCTTCACAAGTCCTTTGCTGTTGTTCTGGGATTGATTTGCACTTTTCGCACCAAAGTATGTTCATCTCTATGAGACAGAACGTGTCTCCTTCTTGAGCGGTATGGCGCCGAGTGGTCCAATGGTGTTTATACTTGCGTACTATTGTTTGTACAGATGAACGTGGTACCTTCAGGCGTTTGGGAAATTGCTCCCAAGGATGAACCAGACTTGTGGAGGACTACAATTTTTTTTCTGAGGTCTTGACTGATATCTTTTGATTTCCAATGATGTCAAGCAAAGAGCACTGTGTTTGAAGGTAGGCTCGAAATACATCCACAGGTACACCTTCAATTGACCAAATTATGTCAATTAGCATATCAGAAGCTTCTAAAGCCATGATATCCTTTTCTGGAATTTTCCAAGCTGTTTAAAGCACAGGCAACTTAGTGTATGTAAACTTCTGACCTACTGGAATTGTGATACAGTGATACAGTAAACAATTGTTGGAAAAATGACATGTGTCGTGCACAAAGTAGATGTCCTAACCGACTTGCCAAAACTATAGTTTGTAACAAGAAATGTGTGGGGTGGTTGAAAAACTAGTTTAATGACTCCAACCTAAGTGTATGTAAACTTCTGACTTCAACTGTATATGTCTGTCTTTATCTGTAGTCAGACTCACCTGGACAAAGACATCAATATTGTTTTACCCACACTGACATACAGTATAACAGCAACATAATATACATCTAAATGTGTATGAACATTTAAGGTGTATTGAACGGTATGTGTAATGAAACCTGAACCCCCAGTATAGAGTGACATGCCTTCAGACAGTACTCTATCCAGACCCCTTGACTTATTCCACATTTTGTTGTTACAGCCTGAATATTTTCTCAACCATCTACACACAATACCCCATAATGGCAAAGTGAAAATATGTTTTTGACATTTAGCAAATGTATTGAAAATGAAATACAGAAATACCTCATTACGTACAGTACAAGTCAAAAATATGGACACAGCTACTCATTCCAGGGTTTTTCTTATTTTTACTATTTTCTACATTGAAGAATAATAGTGAAGACATTAAAACTATGAAATACATGGAATCATGTAGTAACCAAAAAAAAGTGCTAAACAAATCTAAATATATGTTATATTTGAGATTAGCCACCCTTTGCCTTGATGATAGCTTTGTACACTCTTGGAATTCTCTTAACCAGCTTCATGAGGTAGTCACCTGGAATGCATTTCTTCCTTTCCTTGGCGGTCCTCATGAGAGCCAGTTTCATCATATTGCTTGATGGTTTTTGCGGCTCACTTGAAGAAACTTTAAAAGTTCTTGAAATTTTCCTCATTGACTTACCTTCATGTCTTAAAGTAATGATGGACTGTCGTTTCTCTTTGCTTGTTTGAGCTATTCTTGCCATAATATGGACTTGGTATTTTACCAAATAGGACTATCTTCTGTATACCACTCCTACCATGTCACAAACAACTGATTGGCTCAAACACATTAAGAAGGAAAGAAATTAAAGAAATGAACTTTTAACAAGGCACACCTGTTAACTGAAATGCATTCCAGGTGACTACCTCATGAAGCTGGTTGAGAGAATGCCAAGAGTGTGCAAAGCTGTCATCAAGGCAAAGGGTGGCTACTTTGAACAATGTAGAAAATAATCAAAATAAAGAAAAACCCTTGAATGAGTAAGGTGTGTCCAAACTTTTGACTGCCGATGTAAGTATTCACACTCCTTTGCTATGACACTCCAAATTGAGCTCAGGAGCATCCAATTTCCTTTGATCATCCTTGATGTCACTACAGCTTGATTGGATTCCACCTGTGGCCAATTCTAATGTTTGGACATGATTTTAAAAGAAACAACCATCTATCTATATCCATTCTGTAGACGTCTGTACGTTTTGTTATCCCCATGTTAACTCTTTGTTGTTGTTTTTGTCGCCACTGCTTTCTTTATCCTTGGCCAGGTTGCCAGTTGTAAATTGAAACTTGTTTCTGAACTAGCCTAACCTGGTTAAAAAAGTGTGAAATACACTGCTCAAAAAAATAAAGGGAAACACTTAAACAACACAAATGTAACTCCAAGTCAATCACACTTCTGTGAAATCAAACTGTCCACTTAGGAAGCAACACTGATTGACAATAAAAATCACATGGTGTTGTGCAAATGGAATAGACAAAAGGTGGAAATTATAGCAATTAGCAAAGACACCCCCAATAAAGGAGTGTTCTGCAGGTGGTGACCACAGACCACTTCTCAGTTCCTATGCTTCCTGGCTGATGTTTTGGTCACTTTTGAATGCTAGGCGGTGCTTCACTCTAGTGGTAGCATGAGACGGAGTCTACAAACCCACACAAGTGGCTCAGGTAGTGCAGCTCATCCAGGATGGCACATCATTGCGAGCTGTGGCAAGAAGGTTTGCTGTGTCTGTCAGCGTAGTGTCCAGAAGCATGAAGGCCGCTAACCAGAGACAGGCCAGTACATCAGGAGACGTGGAGGAGGCCGTAGGGGCAACAACCCAGCAGCAGGACCGCTACCTTCGCCTTTGTGCAAGGAGAGCACTGCCAGAGCCCTGCAAATGACCTCCAGCAGGCCACAAATGTGGCATGTGTCAGCATATGTCTCACAAGGGGTCTGAGGATTATTCTACGTACCTAATGGCAGTCAGGCTACCTTCTGGCGAGCACATGGAGCGGCTTGTGCGGCCACCACAAAAGAAATGCCACCCCACACCATGACTGACCCACCGTCAAACCGGTCATGCTGGAGATGTCTGCAGCGCAGAAACGGTTCTCCACGCGTCTCCAGACTCTGTCACGTCTGTCACATGTCCTCCATGTGCTCAGTTGTGAACCTGCTTTCATCTGTGTGAAGAAGCACAGGGCGCCAGTGGCGGAATTTGCCAATCTTGGTGTTCTCTTGCAAATGCCAAACGTCAACTGCACGGTGTTGGGCTGTAAGCAACACCCCCACCTGTGGACGTCGGCCCTCATACCACCTCATGAGGTCCTGTTTCTGACGTTTTGAGCAGACACATGCACATTTGTGGCCTGCTGGAGTCATTTTGCAGGGCCTCTGCAGTGCCTCCTCCTGCACAAAGGCGGAGGTAGCGGTCCCTGCTGCTGGGTTGTTGCCCTCTACGGCCTTCCTCCACGTCTCCTGATGTACTGGCCTGTCTCCTGGTAGCGGCTTCCAATGCTCTGACACTACGCTGACCAGACACAGCAAACCTTCTGCCACCAGCTCGCACTTGAATGTGCCATCCTGATGAGCTGCACTACCTGAGCCACTTGTGTGCGGTTGTTAGGACTTTCGTCTCATGCTCTACCACTAGAGTTGAAAGCACCGCCAGCATTCAAAATGACCAAAACATCAGCCAGGAAAGCATAGGAACTGAGAAAGTGGTCTGTGCACACTGCAGAAACCACTCCTTTTATGGGGTTGTCTTGCTTAATTGCCTTAAT
>NC_036854.1:2082907-2090151 GCF_002910315.2 Salvelinus sp. IW2-2015
GGCAAAGGGTGGCTACTTTGAACAATGTAGAAAATAATCAAAATAAAGAAAAACCCTTGAATGGAGTAGGTGTGTCCAAACTTTTGACTGCCGATGTAAGTATTCACACTCCTTTGCTATGACACTCCAAATTGAGCTCAGGAGCATCAATTTCCTTTGATCATCCTTGATGTCACTACAGCTTGATTGGATTCCACCTGTGGCCAATTCTAATGTTTGGACATGATTTATAATTTCCACCTTTTGTCTATTCCATTTGCACAACACCATGTGAAATTTATTGTCAATCAGTGTTGCTTCCTAAGTGGACAGTTTGATTTCACAGAAGTGTGATTGACTTGGAGTTACATTGTGTTGTTTAAGTGTTCCCTTTATTTTTTTGAGCAGTGTATATATATATTTTTTTAAATATAAGTTGACACAGTTGACAGTTCATATCAGAGCAGGAACTATACCATGAAGACCAAGGAACTGTCCGTAGACTCCGAGATTGTCACGCCCTGACCTTAGTTATCTATGTTTTCTTTATTATTTTGGTTAGGTCAGGGTGTGACGAGAGTGGGTATGCTTGTTTTGTATTGTCTAGGGTTTTTTGTATGTCATGGGGTTTTGGTAAATCTAGGTATATGTAAGTCTATGGTGACCTGAATTGGTTCCCAATCAGAGGCAGCTGTTTATCGTTGTCTCTGATTGGGGATCATATTTAGGTTGCCATTTTCCCTTGGGTATTTGTGTGTTCTTGATCTATGTTTAGTTGCCTGTCTGCACTATCCATATTAGCTTCACGGTTCGTTTTGTTATTTTGTTAGTTTGTTCAGTTCTTTAAATAAAGAAGAATGTACGCTTACCACGCTGCGCCTTGGTCTCCTCCCTACGACGGCCGTGACAGAGATAGAATAGTAATGAGGCAGATATCCAGGGAGATTCTAGTGTTTAACATTTCCAAGAGGAAAGTGGTCTCCATCATTGGGAAATGTAAAGAATATGGAACTACCCAGACTCTGACAAATGTTTTTTTTTTTATGTAACCTTTATTTAACTAGTCAAGTCAGTTATGAACAAATTCTTATTTACAATTACGGCCTACCCCGGCCAAACCCAGATGGCGCTGGGCCAATTGTGCGCCGCCCTATGGGACTCCCAATCACAGCTGGATGTGATACAGCCTGGATTCAAACCAGGGACTGTAGTGATGTCTCTTGCACTGRGATGCAGTGCCTTAGACTGCTGCGCCACTCGGGGCTAGCCGTCTGAAAAAACTGAGCAACTTGGCATAAAGGACCTGGTAAACTGGTAAGGCTAGAGGGAACAATGAAAGGAACCAAATACAGGCAAATCCTTGATGAGAACCTCCTTCAGAGTGAAAACGACCTTAGACTGGGGTGAAGATTTACGTTCCAACAGGATAATGACCCCAAGCATACAGCCAAAACAATGTTGGAATGGCTTCAGAACAAGAATGTGAAAGTCCTTGAGTACTCCAGCCAAAGCTCAGACTTGAATCCCACTGAAGCTCACAATCTAACTTAACCTTTTCCTGCAGTGGGCTAAATCAGGATCACAGAGTGTTTCTTGGTAGTCTTAAATAAATCTTTGAAATAAATGTATACACCTCACACACATGGTTACGGGCTTAAACAAAGAAGACACCTGTACCACCTGAAATGTATACAATTTTGAGCTTGCGTCTCAGTATTACACTTTCTATACATCACAGAAGACTGAAATATAACAAAACTGTAATCGCTGCCAAAGGTGCTTCTACAAAAGGGGTGTGAATACTTATGTAAATTAGATATTTCTGTATTTCATTTTCAATACATTTGCTAACATTTCTACAAATATGTTTTCACTTTGTCATTATGGGTTACTGTGTGTAGAGGGGTGAGAAAATAAATATATTTAATCCATTTTGAATTCAGACTGTAACACAGCAAAATGTGTAATAAGTCAAGGGTATGAAGGCACTGTATATTGATATTGATGTACACTGTATATTGATATTGATATTATTGATACTGATATTATTAATGGAAATATACATATATTGTACTATACCATCCAGCTTTATGGAATTATGCATGTACTTTAATCATTTTAATACGAGCCAACTGTTATCTTCATAAAAGGTAACAATTACCTTCATAAAAGGTAACAATTGGGCTGTGTTCCAAACGGCACCCTATTACCTATGTAGTGCACCACGTTGTACCAGGGCCTATATAGGGTATAGGGTGTGATTTGGGACACAGCCCAGGAGTCAGCATCCGGTGGACCTTTGGAAGGTCTCATTAGTTAGATGAATGTGATGGTGGTGTTTCAAAATTAGGATCAATCATCCTTCCACACTTTGTATTAGGTCCTAATGGCTAGGAGCAAACCCCCAAACAGCACAACATCCCCCAGGCAAAACACACACACACACACACACACACACACACACACCACACACACACACGCACATACACACAGACACACATACACACATACACACACACACACACAACACACACACACAACACACACACATACACACACACACATACACACACACACACACCATACACACACATACACACACATGCACAGACACACACACCTGCACACAGACACACACACACACACACACACACAACAGACACACACACACAGACACACACAGACACACACACACAGACACACACATACACACACATACACACACACCTGCACACAGACACACACACACACACACACACACACACCACACACACACACACACACACACACACAACACACACCACCACACACACACAACACACACATACACACAGACACACACACACACACCACACCACACACACACACACAGACACAGACACACACACGCACACACACATGCACACACACATACACACACACACACACACACCACATACACACACATACATGCACACAGACACACAGACACAGACACACACACCCACACACACACACCACACACACACCACACACACACAGACACACCCACACACACACACAACACATGCACACACACATACACACACACATGCACAACACACACCACTTGCCACAGCACACACACACCACACACATACACACACATACATGCACACCAACACACAGACACCACACACACAGACACACACAACCTGCACACAGACACACACACACAACCACACACACACACATACATGCACACAGACACACAGACACACACACAACACACACATGCAAACAATCGATCACATCGTAGCATCTCTATACAGACCTTAACTGTGGTACCCACTTTTTATAATTTGTGATCGATATTTTTAACCCAAGAAAAGAAAAAAACGAACATTAACGGACTGTCTAAAACATGTATTCCAAAATATAAATGTGCGTCATCACTGTATTACAGCAATTATACTTCCTCTGTCTTCTCCACCAAGAAAACCTTTCGATCATTTGAGTTGTCTATGCCCACACCAAAAGAAGCTGCCAATTCTCTTATTGAGAAACTTGAGTTCTTGGAGCAGCCTGCATATTCTGCCAAACCGATTGAATCAGAACCAAGCTGCTACAGAGACAGAGCGCATTAGGCTGCATCTGATTCTGTAAGCTTCCAGTGAGATAAATCAGATAAAGGAAAACATTGGGAAAAACAAGTTGCTGCTGCAATACGACGCAATCACTATACACTGTACCTGCTAGCTTCTCCATTATTCAAAACAGAAGATACATTCTATGAGAGAGAGGAAGAGGAGAAAAGAGGAAGAGAGAGGAGAGGGGAGAGGAGGAGGAGAGGGAGGAGGGGGAAAAGAGGAAGGAGGAGAGCGGAGGGGAAAGGGTTGGAGAGAAGGAGAGAGGAGGAGAGGGGAGGGGAGGAAGAGAGGGGAGGAGGAGAGGGAAGGAGGAGAGGAGCAGGGAGAGGAGAGAAGGAGGGGAGAGGGGAGAGGAGGGGAGGAGGAGGAGAGAGGAGGAGGGGAGAGGAGCAGGGGAGGAGAGAGGTACAGCGATACTGATCTAGAACTGTAACTTTCCATTCATTTATATTTGTGATACTTTTTAGTAACATAAACATATTACATTCTATCAGTGGAGGCTCCTCAGAGGAGGAAGGGGAGGACCATCCTCCTCAGTGAATGTATTTTTTTTTTAAATAGTGAAACATTTAAAAAGTTATCATTTTTAGAGAAATACATTCAGGTCACCAAATAATTGATTAAAACACACTGTTTTGCAAGGAAGGCCTACAGTAACCTGAACATCACTCTGTAGGGTAGCACCATGGTGTAGCCGGAGGACAGCTAGCTTCTGTCCTCCTCTGGGTACATTGACTTCAATACAAAACCTAGGAGGCGTATGGTTCTCACCCCCTTTCATAGACCTACACAGTAATTATGACAACTTCTTGAGGACGTCCTCAACCTATCAGAGCTTCCGCAGTATGAGCTGACATGTTGTCCACCCAATCAAAGGATCAGAGAATGAATCTAGTACTGAAAGCATAAGCTACAGCTAGCTAGCACTGCAGTGCATAACATGTGGTGAGTAGTTGACTCAAAGAGAGAGAAAGACAATAGTTAAACAGTTTTCAACAAATATATTTCTTCAAAAATGAAGGGGAAGCAAGAGAGAGAGAGCTAAATTTTGCAATTTCTTTTCACATTCACTTGCTTAGCTAGCACATGGAGCTAGCTACTTTAGTCTACTCAAACACCCGGCTCAAATAGAAGAATGCTATGTTAGCTAGCTGGCTATGACTAGGTAAGCTTTTGGGTTTTCTAATTTATTGCCACTGGGGCCCGTCGGTGGGTAACTGCTCAACTGTTTAATGACTGTACGCTGTATTGGATGATTGTAGAGGGTTTACTAACATGTTAGTTCTATATCTATGTTGACTATGACATTATTTTAGCTGATATGGTGACAACGATGTAGGCTGTGTGTAGCGGTTAGCGGTTATGATATGAAGGTTTGGCTTGGAAAGGTTGTCGCCTGGTCACAGACAGCAAATGTGTTTTGCACTGGATCCCACAAGCGAAGGGAAAAGGTGAGAGTAAGAGAGTGTGTAGATGTGAGAAGGAATTAACAAGCAAAGTGATCATGCTGTTTGTTTATGGCTACTATGAAAGTCAACCGTGTTTATGTGTGATCAGGAGTGTATTCATTCCGCCGATTCTGTTGAAAAACGTTTAAAATGGAACAAAACGGAGATAAACATACCTGAATTTGTTGCATAGAAACTCTTGTTTGCAACTGTTGGACTAATTATTACACCCTAGATCAGCTAGATGCAGGCAAGAGTGTGCAAGGCGGTATTGAACGTGTCACTGTCTCTCACCTAAAAAACTTATCTCCGCCTGTGTGCACCTACGTTGTAAACTCTAATTCATAGGCTAGGTTGCAGCAACCTCATGATTGGTATAGGGAAAAATCATGTAGTAGCCTAAACCTATCGATGTTACATTGAACTGGGTGAATAGAATATGAATGACAGTCATCCAAGACAGTGGCGATTTTAGCATATCAATCTTGGTGGGGCAAACTCAAAAGAAATATGTTGATGGATGTCAGCAAAGCCCCCACACAACACAACACTAAACAATACATGAATTGCACTATAACAATGACAAACGGTGCCCACAAACTGTTAGGGCCTACATAAATCTGTCCCAACAGCAGAGCTTTCTATCCAGCACCATGGAGTGAATCCTTACCACCTCTACACCTGGCTATCAGAGGAGCCTTGTCTGGCAGTCTGGCAGTTTATTAAGCCTCATTTAAGAAAATATTGTGGCAGGCGGCAGGGAGAGGTGAGGGGAGCGGTAATTGAGGAGAGATCATTTGCAGGACGCTGGCTCAGCCCCCAAGCCTTATATGGGCTTCCTTCCCCAACGAGGCAAGACTGTCACTCGTTAAGCCAGGGAGTGCTTGGGGATAAAGGAGGAAGTAGCCTGCACAAAGGGGCAGAGGGGGTATGAGAAAAGGGAGGTATGAAGAGCGAGAGAAACGAGAGCAAAATCTGTGTGATTGCCCCGTTGTGACCTGGACTGTCGGACTACCCCCCTGGTGTACCAGACCGAATTGGCTGAGAACCCGAGTGTGAGGATTACCCCTGGAAAACGGAATGGACAAAGAGAACGGCTTGTGGACTGTGAGGTGATTGGTGAATTCCACCTTCTTTCCCCGTGTTCCAAAATCCCTAAAACTTCCCCTTTGCATTATATTTGTGCTACTGGTGCCTGTTTTGTTATTGAACTTGTTGATGTGGAAACCCCACACCCTTGATCCTGCTACAATATATACAAACAAAAAACATAGCTGATATGGCTGACTTGCTTAAACAAATGTGGTTTCTACTGACAATTGAGATGTACAAACTATGGCATTAGGGAACAATGAGCTGATAAGAGGCAATCTGTAATTTCGATTAAGACAATGATGAGCGAGCTAAGACGAACGTAGACAATAACTATTTGTTCAACACTTTTGAAATGTACTGCGACAGAATTCAGAACATGGGCCGTTCTTGTAGTATTCTCCCTGTACACCAAGTCAGAACCGTAGGATAAATAAAAGGGGCATATAAGCAGACAATGAAAGCTCTTACAATATTCGATGATGACATTTCTCTAAAACAGGCTATAGGCTACATGTCCACCACCAAGTCAGAACAGTCGGCTAAGTTATGAGGGGGAAAGGGACCAAATTATTAGGGTGAGGCACATGGGCTACTAACAGYTTACTACACAACATACACTTAAAATTACTTTATTAGCTACAGTATACATATCTCCCTGGCATAATACATAATTTATGCAGCAGCATACAAGACATGTCTGGACTCACCATTGTACTGTGGTCACTTGAACAGGAAGGTGACACAGCGGTCCTTCTTGTGGGCAACTGTGTCATCAAATTTTTGTCAGTGATCTTCAGGTCGGAGCTCTAGAAAGAGGCCAGAGTTCCCAACTTGAATGACTGTTCAAAACGTGTTTTCCCAGTCGGAGCTCGTTTGTTTCTTAGTTCCCAGTTGTCTTGAACTCACTGAAGTCTGAGATTTCCCAGTTCTGAGTTTCCAGTTGTTTTGAACGCGGCAGAATTCATGCTGGATTGACAGCATGGCCAATGTATTCAACCTTTTCTGACCCATGGTGTTGCGTGTGAATGTTTATCCTTTTAAGGTTAGAAAATAGACCCTTAAACCCAGACTTGGACCACACACCCTCTCCACCTGTCACACCCTCTCCACCTGT
>NC_036854.1:2090175-2091650 GCF_002910315.2 Salvelinus sp. IW2-2015
CACACCCTCTCCACCTGTCACACCCTCTCCACCTGTCACACCCTCTCCACCTGTCACACCCTCTCCACCTGTCACACCCTCTCCACCTGTCACACCCTCTCCACCTAACATCAGAGGAAGCAAAATAGTGAAATCAAATTGTATTGGTCACATACACATGGTTAGCAGATGTTATTGCAGGTGTAGTGAAATGCTAGTGATTTAGCCACTGATTCCTTCCAAACCACTCATTGTTGATTTTTTTTAAAACATTGTTTGCATACTGATATGTGGCACGTATTAATGCCAAAATAACATGCAAAACAGGCAAATTATTTATTTTTATCCAATATGCTGTAATAGAAATAAGGCCATGCTCATACATTTTTTTATCTTCCTCCCTTATCTTAAACGGCACCGGCCCCCGCTGCATTCTATGCAAATGGTTGTGGTACCTGTGCAATAAATGTGTAATTACCATTTGACCATTTGATCACATCATTTCTTAAATAAATAAATAAATAGCATAAAGTAAAGTGCTACCCACCAGTAAACAAGCCCTCCTCCAGTCCCCTCACTGCGTTCCAAATGGCACCTTATACATTATATAATGCACTACCATATGGGCCCTGGTCAAAACTAGTGCACTAAATAGGGACTAGGGTGCAATTTGGGATGCAGACAGTGCCATTTACAGCTCGGATGCTCCCTGCATCGTGACTGTGGGTCGTGATCGCTTAAACACAGTAAATGATAGGGTAATGTTGCTGTCTGAGTATGTGGTTTTCAGAGAAGATACAGAGAATTGGTATGGCTGAAGTATACATATGAGTGACAGGGTGTCAATGGCTGAAAATATAAATATGAGTTTGAAAAACAGGTGTATGGCTGAAGTAGTAACATATGAGTGACAGGTGTTATCGGCATGAAGTATAACATATGAGTGACAGGTGTATGGCTGAAGATATAACATATGAGTGACAGGTGTATGGCTGAAGTAATAACATATGAGTGACAGTGTATGGCTGAAAGTAATAACATATGAGAGTGACAGTATGTATGGCTGAATATAACATATGAGTGACAGTGTATGGCTGAAGTATACATATGAGTGACAGGTGTATGGCTGAAGTATGAACATAATGAATGACAGTTGTATGGCTGAAGTATAACATATGAGTGACAAGTGTATGGCTGAAGTATAACATATGAGTGACTGTGTGTAATGGGGTTGTGAGGTTGTAAAATGGATGGATTAAATTGGTGTGTGCGTATGTGTGTGTGATGAATGACAAGTGCACTCCCTGCAGTGGAACATTGCTGACTTCTTCCTTTCAGCAGCTCCTGTCTGGTACTGCACACTGTGTGTAGTCTACATCCAGGGTGTGAGCTAATTATAGACAGCCTGCTCCCCCCTTTCTCTCCCCTTTCTCTGACTGAGAAGACGCATGACATGGTATCTCTCTGTCTCTGTCTCTGTCTCTGTCTCTGTCTCT
>NC_036854.1:2092500-2105506 GCF_002910315.2 Salvelinus sp. IW2-2015
ATTGGAACACGAGACATTCTCCTACAGAGAGAAACAACAGTCCTCTAAAGGGGCGAGAGAAAAATATAGGGATGACAGGGAAAAAGAAATAGAGAGGACAGAGAAAAATAGAGAGGACAGAAAGAGAGAGGACAGAGAAAGAAAGAGAGAAATAGAGAGGAAACAGGACAGGGATAGAGAGAGAGAGGACAGGGAGAGGACAGAGAGAGAGATACACACATTGAGGGAATGTAAGAGAGGGAGAGAGAGCAAGAGGATGAAAGAAAGAGACAGAGGAAAGATAGGATCATAGAGACAGCAAGAGAGGTATATATTGAGAGAGGGAGGGAAAGAGAGAGTGCGTGTCAGAGAAAGAGTCAAATAAATTGAGTGAAATCGGGATCTGTGGGGCTGATAGGGGTTTTGCTCTGCAGCCCATTCTAAGCATCCTGCGTCTGACTGCTGGGGTGGAGTCTGTGTGCTGTGTGAGGGACTGATGAAGGGATCAGTCAGAAGAAGGCAGGAGAAGAGAGGATAAGAGAGGAGATGGAGAGAGCAAATGAGGTAATGAGGAGACAAGACGGGGAGAAGAGTGAGAGACGAGAGGAGGGAAGAGGGAGAGATGAAGGGAGTGAGGAGTGGCCAGGAGGGGGGTGAGGAGAGGAAAKGAGAGATGAAGGGAGTGAGGAAAGAGGGAGTGAGGAGAGAGAAGAGGGAGAGAGGAAGCGAGTGAGGAGAGGAGAGGAAAGAGGGAGAGATGAGGGATAATTTGTGGAAAAGAGAGGAGAGGAATAGAAGAGGGAAGAGGCTATGAGCTGGCTAATGTGGGGGAGGTGGCATGAATAACAACACATCCACAATGGTGGGATGCAGAGGAGAGAAAGGAGGGGAGAAGAGGGAGGGTGGGAGAGGGGTGGGGCTCCTGTAGACTATACGCATAGGGAAACCACTGCATTCTCCTCTCTCTCTCCCTTCCTCCCTGTCTCAGTCACATGCAGACAGGGAAGAAGTGCACCTTGCAAGGCTCTTAGCTACCCTCTTAGCTATGCTATACACCCTGTACTTAACTGCTACTTAACATAGAAATTACCCTCCCGCAGTTTATCAATGAAAGAGCCTGTCTATTTCCCTCTGCATAGCTACAACTAGGACACCTCTCTCCCTCTCCTTCACTCTCCTTCACTCTCCTTCGCTCTCCCTGTCTCTCCATGTCTCTCTCTGTCTCTCTCTCTCTCTCTCTGTCTGTGATGCTCTCCTAACAGAGCTGTTGTTGTGGGGGAGGGGAAAGACAGAGCTGAAGAGGGAAGGGTGGCTGAGTCACAGTCTACAGACAGACGATGCCTTCCAGGTCCCTCCAACCTTGGTCCTCCTCCCTATTCACATAACCACATCTGCTACCCACGATAACCCTTGCCGCCCCTCGTGCCTCCCCCCTCCCTCCCGTCCTCCTCCATTCATTGTGTCTAAAAGTGAATACATGACCTTTTAATTACGTGCCTCTGAATGACCTCTACTGTCAGCTTAGCTAGTTGGTGGCGTGTAAATATTTGGGACATGGGAAGGGAATGTGAAGTAAGAGAAACACCACCACCTAGTGGGGGAGGTTGGGTTCTGCATGTGGTGATGGGCGTTGTTAGACTGCAGTTGTAAACATGGTTTAGGTTGACCAGTCTGAGGTGAATTTTGTTGTTACATTTTCAGATTACCATATGTGTGCGTTTATACGTGTACCGAGCTTGTGTACTGCTTGCTTGTTCTTTTTCTATAAAACAAAAATCAAATATCACCACGTTTATTAATCACTGGCTTCACACACACACACACACACACACACACACACACACACACACACACACACACACACACACAGTGGGTATTCAAATGTGATTTAACACACACAGAATGAAGACCTATCGTCTACAGTCCACTCTTGGTTATAAGACCACACAACAGCCCACAGACTCCTCTACTTCACTAAATCCCATTGTGAAGTATAGAGCTGTAATATGGGTCAAGGACACTCACTTACACAGCAACAGTACTCATAAAAGTCACTTGTATTGCAGACAATTCATTTGAAACCCACTGATGAATTGACTGACACGGTGGCTCTACAACATTCAGATCAAAAGCCATAAAAAGACAGTTCAAATGGGACATGAGAGAGATATACGGACGTCAGACTAGAATGGTAACAATTTGGCCACCTGTGTGATAAAAAATTTGCCTGATAAAAAATTGCATTCCATCAATCTTACAGCCTTGAGGGGAACCAGATACTACTTTAAATGGATGAGGTTCGTCCATTTGGCCTAATATTGACGTCCAGTATTTCCTCTAACATAGACCACAGCAGTCACTGTGTAAAGCTCTTGATACACGGAGAGCTGTTGGGACTAGGGGTGATGGGGGTTAGAGTATTGCTCAGCACCCACTCAGCTCTACCCAATGGAACTGTGGATCTAGATGGACTGGATGGGTGTATAAGCAATATGGTGAACATACTTAGCCCTTCACAGGGCTAAGTGGAGCTATCACCAATTTCAATATTGCAAAACAAAATAAACAGTCCAAATCAAACCTCTCAGATCTACAAGAAATGCCCCCCCCCCCCACACACACACACCAGAAGCAGGAAATGCACCAGAATTTAGCAGCTAAACAAAAGTCATAAGTCCTAGTTGTGGGAGTCCATTTGGGATTGGTAACAGGAGTCCTAATCTCAGACCCTGGCTATGTCATAAACGGCACCCGATTCCCTACATAGTGCACTACTCTATAGCAAATAGGGTGCCATTTCTCTTTAAAATCTCTTCACTGAGAAGACGAGGCCATGTCTGCTGAGGCGGTTGATGAGAGTGGTCCTGGAAAACGCTGCTCCTGGACTGCATGTGCACTCCTCCTCTGTTAACCACAGCACAAGGTTTAGTTCTCGGTCCTGCATCTGTTTACATTATCGTGTATCTACCTTTACAATGTCATGAGAGAGAGAGACTTGATAGAAGGAATTGTGGTTCATTCAGAATTGTGATAGCTGCCTGTACCATAGCGACAGGCGTGGCTACATGGCCAGGCTCTGTGGACCAATCAAAGTCAACATAGTAAATCAACACAAATTATGTGTACCAATGATAATCAAGACGTAGATAATAATAAGCAAAAAACTGTGTGGACAGACCATGAACAGACACAACCCTGACCTGCATTACTAGCAAACCAAACCAACACATCACCCAGAGACTGAGCCAACCTGCTCCATGTTTCTGGGTACAGATCCTAGCGTTGGATCTTCCCTGAGGGGTGCAGAGCCTCAGCATAACCAGACCTGAAAATCAGACCTGAAAATCAGACTGAAAGATGTTCCCTCCATCTGCTGGAGGAGTGATAGGGAGCACTCACAGTTGTGACTGCTAGCCTCCACTTCCATAAACTGATCCAATTAATACACTGCCTTATTTTAAATAATAATATGAATAAAATATGTTTATAGTTATCTAATCAACAGTCTACAATACCTGCATCCAAAACTTGAATAAGCATAAAACATTTATGGCGGTTCTTCTCACTAGACACATGGCTGACTGGACCATTCATATAAATGTCTCATCGGGCCTGAGTCGACCACAGCGCCTGCTTCCTGCTGGGTCCAGCCTTGGTGAACACGCCAAAGGAGAACTCTGGAAACTGAGGAGCAGAAAAATCAACCAATTAACTGGAAAATTTAGCTCATTACCTTAATGTCCAATACAGATCATTTCTTCTTGTTATCGTTTTCCAGTACAGTAACTGTGTGCTATATTCACACAGATCTGACAGCTATAGAGGTCGGCTCAGCGAGGGGCTCACAGTTCAATGAAGAGGAGGCTATTCATTTGTCTCGTCTCTCTACTCTGCCCTTCTTTCACTGCCCTTAATATGGCCAACCAACTGTGACTGTCCCTTTCTTTTACAAGATTGGTAACCAAGCTACCTGATTAAGCTAATTACCACACACATCTAATGTGGAAGAATACACTGTATGTGCCAATATGGACTCAGAAGTAGTGCACTATGTACTGTAATGAATAGGGTGTTAGGCCCTGGTCAGAAGTAGTGCACTATGTACTGTAATGAATAGGGTGTTAGGCCCGTGATTAAAAGGACTGGTCAGAAATAGTATAGATGCACTATCTATAAACTAGAGAATAGGGTGTTAGGACCCCTGGTCCAGAAGCTAAGTGAGAGTAGAGTCATAGAGCTCTTTCCCCGGGCCCGAACTTCCCACGGAACCAAAACAGCAAGGCTGTACAGAAACATCTTTAATCCAACCACCAGACAACCACCAACACTAAAATGCCCAACCAGAGTGACCTGAGGGGAGGGAAAGGAAGGGAAAGAGGGAGAATGGGAGAGAGAGAGAGAGAGAGAAAGGGGGGAGAGAGGCAAGAGGGGGAGGCAGAGAGAGAAGGGAAGGGAAGAGAGGGAAGGAAGACGGGGGGGAGGGAGAGAAGGGAGGAGAGAGAGAGAAAGAGAGAGAGAGAGAGAGAGAGAAGAAGAGAGAGAGAGAGAGAGAGAGAGAGAGAGAGAGAGCCGAGAGAGGGGATTGCGGGGGAGCGAGAGGGGGGAAGAGAGAAGAGCGAGGGGGAGGGAGAGAGAGGGGAAAGAGAAGAAGGGGAGGGCGGAGGGAGGGAAGGGGAGGGAGTGAAGCGAGGCAGCCACGCGAAGAACGGAAAGAGGGAGAGGAACCGAGGGAGGGAGGGAGGAGGGAAGGGGAGGGAGGGAACGGGAGGGCATGGGAGGAGAGGGAAAATGTAATGAAATAACATTTAACACCTGTATGTTCCTGTAAGCCTACTGAATCCCAGACCGACCCCAACAGGTGAACAGGTACATCAGTTAAAGAGGGTAGGCACACAATCACAGGCATGTATATTCCCTAGTGACTCGCCATTTAGTGATCCAACCTTTCAACCAGTTGCGCTGAGAGAACACCCCAACAGACCATACCATGAAGCAGAAAAAAGATACCGAAAATGAATCACACAATAGAAGACTGCTGAAAATGACTCAATATCATCTAGCCTCTTCTCCACATACTGATGAGAACACCGGTTGTTTAACAACTAACCTTTTATTTCTCTCCCACAATTAATGGAACATCGAATAATTTTCGCCCTAGCAGTTAATATTGAGGCTTTTCATTTTTTCACACCCAAACCAACAGTAGGTCAAATATCAGTAAATCAGAAAGCCTAGTAATTTAGAACGACATCCATTGAAATGGACGAGATCACTGTTGCTCCACCTGATCATAAACACGTAGAACCTCGTCACTCAAAAAGCAACACAGAGGAAGCCCGGACGAGAGAAATAAAGATACGCAGAGAAAAAAGAACTCAAAATGGCAAACAAGAATACAGGTACAGTTCATCCTGAAGACTAAATAAAAAACGACACGCCAAATTCAACCGTAAAACATACATTAAAAAAAATTCCATTCATGAAATTTACACAGCTCCCAAAGATCCGTGCCCATACCACAATAATTTTAAAGCATAAAAAACTAAAACCCAACATGGTACCCAGGGAAAACTCAAATAAACAGACAAAAAAACCAACTGAGTCTGCTCACAAAAAAGCACAAACACGACCACTCGCATCAATCTGAGCCCCACAAGTGACCAACCTAACCCCATAATAAATATAGTAGGTATGCAGTCCAAGACCACAAGCTTAAAGCCACAAAGTACCAGCAAGAGAGAACTATATGAACACTAGTCAGAACTTGAGTACCATCTGCCAGTCCATGGTTGGGTAAAACCCAAACCCAGTGAAAGGTTCAATCAACAGACATAACTGAGGCTTTAAAAGAAAGGGCATCACGCTACGCAACTAACATAACCAAATACACAAATCAATAAAAAACATGCTTAAACACTTGGGGAGTATATAAAACTGGATCTAAACACAAACAGCGTCACAACAATCCAGCCGAAGAACACACCCAGATCAAGTAATGACAACTATTGGTAACAATCTCCCTGAACATGCGTTAGCGACAGACACGGTTCAATGATACAGAAACGAACACAACCCAATTGTACAACGGAACTCTCCGACCGTCTACAAATGTAGGGGTACGAAGAGTTATTATAATTGATTGAAATCAATTGTATTACATTCTACCTACTAAACGCCTAATGATCCCCTCCTCTCTCTTCTACACAGGATAGCGGTGGGTATAACTACAACAATTCCTACTACACTTTTCCTGACACCCAGCCCTATGGGTCCTTGCAGATCGCGTCACACTACCAAAAAGAGATATTAAAAACACGCCCTGCGCTACACATCTCCGCTTTACCGCCAATGAACTCACTTACGCCCTACTAGACCCTGCATGGTAAATACCACACACACACCAACTAAAAAACACACTCAACAAATACAAACATTGTAAAAAAAAACCACAACACTACACAACCCCAATCACACACATTGACAAAACACTATCCACACACCACAGCAACACAACACACACCTTACACACACACACACATCACACACAACCCCACAGCCAACAACCAAAACAAACAAACCACACCAACACACAACAACCTACACAAACGCATCACACACAACATACACACCAGTTCACTTCATAAAAACAATATCCACGAGGTCTCATACCAACCCGACCATCACAAACACAACATCTCTATACAACATTTCATTTAACACTTAACTTCATAACATTCCACACCTTTTTTAACTCACACACACACCAACACTCTCACCACACACTCTCACCACACCAACAACATATGATAAAAATATAGATACTAATTCAACCACTCCAGCACACGTACACACACACTAACTAAAAACACTACAAAATAACAACTACAACATTACACACACAAATAACAATACACACAACTACACATCACATCACAACAACACACATCTAACTACAAACACAAACATCTACCACCCACACACACCCACACACATCACAAGTGCAATGATACCAACCTTCCAGAAGTAACCACGCCCGATATTGCAAACAACCACTTCTAACGCACCCTCCACTACAGTATGATTCTCCCATCACAGCGAACAGAAACCCCTAAATTTAAAAATCTAATTCACCCTAAATTTCCGCAAAAAAATCCTAATCACCACAATAAAACACTTCTACTATAGACCCCTGTCCTCTTCAAAAGACCAAACTCCACTTTTCTAGCATGGCCTAAGAACCCCCGAACTCTGTATAAACCACTAGACCACTATACAAAAATAAAAAGTCCTTATATTCCCAAGTTATAAGAATGGGTAATCCGCTAGCTAAAACCATCGTCAACGACAAGACAGTGTCACACACTTGTAACAGAAATCAAGCAATAAGATCTGCCATATTCATATCCGTCAAAATAACTTACAAATTCTAACCCTAGCCAATATTTATTTTTCCTTAAAAGTAGGAGAAGGAAATAGTTCGACCAATACTCCTCTAATACTCCCACCCAGAACTTAAAATAATGACCCAGTACAGTAAGCCCGGGACACTGTATCCCATGCAAACGACACTCGTAGAAATAGGGCACTCTGTAACTCCATCCACAGACTTCCATGTCACAGCCTTATCCATGTCCACACAAGATACCCACCATATCATCATGTCGGTGAAAGGAAGGAACCACTCTTTTTTTCCCACAACCCTATTCCAACAATCACTAAACCCCACAAAATCAAGTGATCTAAAAACGAGATAATCTCATTCCTCCACAATCCACAATTTTAACCAAAGCCACTCCTCCGCTATCAAGAAAATCGATCTTCCCCAGAACTATTGGCAAATCTCCTTCACTACCACAATTTTCTTATAATCCACAGCGGATAAGATTCCAACACACCCTTAGACAGAAAGAATATTGAGCTTTATATAAATTCACCTTCATACATCACAAAACCACAACTAGGATCAAGATAGAATGAAATAGATAATGAGACACGAACTAAAACACCATAAAGCCATTCGTTCCGGTGAACAGAATCAGAAAACAAAAACTGATATAGTCGTGTTGCAATCAAGTTAAACTATCGCTTCCATCAAGCATAAATCCAGACCTGGATCTAACAACGAAATATGACTGTGGACCACTGATGGCCATCATCCAGCCATAGATGCTAAACTACAGTCATCATACAAAGAATTTGAATTATTAAGATGAACTTATAAAATAAATCTTCACAGATCAAAACTGACAAGTTACCCAACCGAGCATAATGTAACATGGACAAATATGGAAGCTCGCACGACGACTGTAAATCTAAACTCGCTACATAAGTGACACTTGTTTTAGTGAACTCAATCAATATACAGTAACACATGATGACACCAGGGGTTCTCAATTATGTAGTCACTTGTTAATGTGATCCCGGAATATTGTATTCTAAAACTAGTACACACACAGATAGAGAACACCTACCAATGAGGAAACCCAACACACGCAGTACGGAATATGCAAATGCCCAGTTCTATAGTGACCCTGATATTGCACAATACAGCTGAAAAACAAACACTTTCTTAATCCCCTTATATATGCCAAAAAAGTTCCGCCTCGTCACAGATTCTTATCTCTGCTCCCACTAGTGATGGCGAGACTCGAAGAGGATCGACGAGAGGCCGCCAGAAGAGACCAGCCACGGTAGCGCGCGCGACACCAAAAAAAGAACAGCCTGGAAAAATGCAATTCCAATGAGCAAAAATACGTCTCGATGAAGTGGCAAGATTGTAAGTATTAACTAACCAACAGAACCAATGCTTGCCGGTACAACACCACATAACAAACACAATACACATACAAAAAAAAAGAACAAACCACGTAATACTCAGCCAAGTTGACAACCAACAATAACTGTATGTCTCTTATACAAACACATTTCAAACAGAACCATTTAACAACTAACAGTTCAGCCTCTCTACCCCTTTAACTGCTCCCGAGTGGCCTGGTAAAACCACGAAATAACAAATAACACGTGTACCAGCTGAGATGGGAAGTCAAAATCCACAGCTAACTCATGCCAACCCTAACATCACACACACCGAACTGCCGCCATACATGAGGAACAAGCTTGCATTTCTCGTCACCACGATACACTCATAACTGGACTGTAATCACAAATCGGACATTACCCTCAATACAAACACTATATCCCACCAATAAACGATCTGGTAGATGAAAACGACATTTAGTGACCGCACCACCCCTAACACATTTAGACACGCATAAAACACATCACTCTTCCTATGCTAATTCGTTTCAACACACTTAAACAACACGAACCAACACTGAGTTAGTGAACATATATATCTATAAAAAGCTTCAAATACATAGTCACTTAGAGTACCAAATGTATTGAGTGATAAGTGCGAATACACCCAATTCCGATAGGAAACCAAGTGATATATAACATACTAGGTTGTGAGAGTTAATTCATAGAGGACAATCAATCAAAAAACTAACCAACAAATGACATACAGCCACTTTATTTCTAACAAAAATTCAGACTGATTTGTCAATACGTAACCTAATAAACAGAAAACCCAGCCTATAAAAAAAACCACCAATACAGCCAAACGCAAACTTGCATCCGCTAGTTACAGAGAAGCACGGCGTGCTAAACACACCAAACTCATCCTAGAATAGGCATGGAACAAAACGGAAAGAAACACCCTAAGATCAAATTCACGAAACAGGTAAAAATTCTGAAACGCAGGCTAGAAAAAATAGCGACCGAGCTAAAAATCAGCCCATCAACCCAATACACAAAACGTTAACTAGCTGCACCACACGCAATGCGTATATGTAGATAATGATATAAGATACTCTAGCCCGGAGTTAATAGCTTAACCTTCAACTGAAGTCTATTATCCACCCGTCTCGCAGCTAGGAACCACCCCATGAAGACTGATCTCACCAATCAGAACTAGTGACTGATGAGAGGGAGGGACAAGAAAAGGAGAGGGACAACTCAAAGTACAAGATTTGGTTGTTAATCACGCGGAAATATGTCGGGCACAACGAAGATTAAGACGAAATAAAGGGTCAACGCACCCAGCCATTCCCGTGAACGATATAGACGTATAACTCCAAACACCCAACGAACACCTGTGCACTAATGCATCACTGACGAAGAGAAAAAAACCATATCTTAACACTGTGGACATGTGCTACAAATCAAAGACAGGAATTAACCATCCCTCGGTAGTCATTCGAAAAGTTTTCACACCAACCCCCACAAAATTCGTACTAACAGATCCGCTTTGGATAGTCAAGTACAGGAGTTCTATTGTCTTCTACCAAGAGGTATAATTGGATAAAGATCCTGATATCATGATTTATAACCGGTACCACAGACTAATACAGTCCATCCGCTTGATGGCACACAAACTCAGATCCCTGTTTGCAATAGCACAAAACAACTACTTAAGAGTGTAGTCACACACACGGGCCCTTTCGGTAAACCCACTATCGTCTCTATCAACTCACTCCCTAAATTAATAATAGCTACTCTCGCATACAATCCTCGCTCGGTGAAGAAGATACACTAACAAACACATCACTATCTACATCATAGCATGAAACACATCGAGAAAACTCTCTCTCTCCACTCAAGAAGCCCTATTGGAGGAACATCAACGCCAAGCCTCTCTTCTCCCCCTCAAAGTAAACAGGGAACATTAGAATAATCGCCAACATCTGCCCGCTTTGTGCACTAACGCTTTCGGTGCTCGGAGATATTGTAATCAATCACACCTGTTTACAAAAATGTAATTGAAAAATACGACCTAACAGACATTCCATTGCCCGACATTTACATCATGATAGCCATATTAGTAAGGTAAAACCTACAAACTATGAAGCCTCCATCTTCAACATAATGCTAAAATGACTCATCCAATCATGGAAGTACACGCATATATAAACCACTTCTTCAATAGGATCTAATTGGCATTATTGGATCCTTATACTTCACGAGGATGTCTACATCATGAAAGCATATTTATAATATAATAATAATCCAATAATACCCACCACTACAGTAAGTGACTGACCGCCCCGACGTGATGCTCAAAGGCACATCCAAACAACTGTCATAAAATTAGAAGGATTGAGTTATCCGCCTGGCCCTCAGGTGCCCCCTGCCAAAGTCGCCAGTTCGCGAGCTATCAACCTGCTTCCATTCCTTGCACCATTACGTGTACATATGATGTGTGTGTCGGCGTTAAAACATTTCAACTTTTCGGCACACAGCCTTAAACAAATAGTCAAAAGTAAACCATCATTAACCCCTAATTAGATTCCCATATCCTTGCTTTTGCCCACATATTCATTATGGTCCATACATACGATAGAGCAAAGTCTACTGTAATGTACTGCAGTAACCCGACACAGCCAAACAGTCAGCATATTCCAACTAAGCTAAAATTGCCCGCAGCGACAGTTTTCCACTAATTAATCATTGGGACACGAATAACCTTGGAGTCTGGAACGATATAGACAACTCCTCACTGCCCACAGACTGTAAGCCAACAAGACGCCTCCTTCTCTCCCAGGTCCTCAAACAACAACACACCCATTATATACTGGCCCCACCACAGTTGAGAACAACCAGTCCTTGTTGGTCACAGTGAATGGCCATTGAGTTCTAGCCCTTTCGGAAACACCAGCCGTCCCAGAATTTATTTCAACTTCCCAGTCCTTTAAATTAGCTCTGGCTTACCCCTGGAAACCTCCGAGATCAAAAGAGTTACCTATCCTGAATGCAAGCTCCTGGTTAAAACTCCCACAATTTTACAGTGAAAAAATCATAGTACTAAATAAAGTAAGCATTTTAGACTGATTCATAAAAGAACAACCCCTACAGCTTTGGACAACCATCTTGCGCTTGTACAACCATTTTGCTACTGTTACTGATCCACAAGGCAGTGGGTCAGTATTAATTCATAGGTAATTGGATTATTTATAATTAATCATGCTGTCCACCGCCCTCCGTGCCTTAAGAGATCCTATTATTCTCTATTGCTGGCTTATCGGTCACCAGGGTGGACTCGGTGGGAAATCCTCTTATGTTTTCTGTTTTCTTTGTTTTTGGCCAGAAAGTGTGGCTTCCCCAATACAGAGGCAGCTGTCTATCTGTTGTCTCTGATTGGGCCCGATTCAATACTCTCCAGGCCAGCCCCCTTTTTCCACCAATTAGGTGCCTCGGGATCTTGATTTTCTGTTAGTTACTGTTGCCTGACAGAACTGTGCATTTTTTTAATTAAATTAAAAATCCATGACACTTTCCCAAACAAACTCGCGCTTTGGTCTATCTTCCTACCACCAAGAAAAAGCCGTCTACACATGCCTTCAATGTTATTCAGACTTATGTCTATATAAACTCAACATACAGTTAGATTAAACACCAACTGGATTAAACTGCCAGTATGCAACCCATTTACGTGTTTAAATATTAAGTTGTGTTGTTGCTTTACCCGTAGAGAACAACTACTGCGTGTGCCATACTGTGTGGTGCCTACTGCGTTCCGAAAAGGTACTGAAACCGTTGCCCCGCGCTGTAAAATCATTAGTATCGGTCAGCCTAGTCAACCAATGGCATAACATAAAATCTTTATTTTTAACTGGGCAGCGAGGTCAGTAAACACTTGCCTCGCTCTTTTTCTGGTTAGGGCTAGTGTACAACACGTATGGAGCGTCCAACTCTTGGAGGCTTGTGGTGTGGAAATAAATCCACAGAACCCTACCCACCACACTTTTCAGCTCTAAGTCATGCTATCTGAGGAGTCCAGTCACACGCACATTTTGTCTAGAGAGAAAACCACTGAGAAACAATGGCTTTTGGGTGTCAGACACGCTCACGGTAAAGACTCTTCACAGTCCAAACCAACAAATAACTGCCTGTTAAAACCAGTTAGCGCACCCAGAAGATTGTATAAGTAGTGGTATGCCCTGCAATACAATCAGGATGCACGGCTGGA
>NC_036854.1:2105531-2120782 GCF_002910315.2 Salvelinus sp. IW2-2015
GGGAGGGAGGGAGGGAGGGAGGGAAATATATATGAATAACATTTAACACCTGTATGTTCCTGTAAGCTACTGATGCCAGGTGAAAGGTACAGTAGAGGTAGGACACATCACAGGCATTATATTCCCTAGTGCAGCATTGTTGTCCAGAACCAGTGGTGAGACACCCCACAGACATAATGAGGAGAGAAATATGATGAATCACTTGAGACTGCTGTATGACTCATTATCATCTAGCTCTCTCCACATGAAGAGAGACACGGGTTGTTAACAATCTTTTTTCTCTCCACATTGGATGTTTGTGAGTAAATGAGGCTTCATCAGAAACAGTAGTTTCATCAGAAGCTAGTAATTTAAAACATTTGTGGACGGTCACTGTTGCTTGACCTAATTAGCTGTAGTGAAAGCAGGGAAGGGGAGAGAGATGAAGATACCGAGGWAGACTATGGACATGACAGGAGTTCTACCTATAATATAATAAGACATGCCATTAAGCGGACACTTTTATCTCATGAATTACAGTCATGCGTGCATACATTTTAGATACTGWTGGTCCCGGKAATCAAACACACTAACCTGGCGCTGCAAGCACCATACTCGACCAACTGAGCTACAGAGRACCACCTACCTAAGTGGGTACAGTATGCAGCAGTAGATGGGCTTGAACAGTGGGCTTGGTATTGAGTAGGTTGGGTAGCCATGATGGATAAAATACTGGCTAAAGAAGGGGTAGCCAGGTTACCAGTCCATTTCTGCTTTGGTAAAACTGGTCAAAACAGCTACTCATCAGCAAGACAACAATGTAGCACTATTGAGTACTTGAATGCAGGCAGACACGGTCAGGTCCAGAGTGTCAAGGTTTGTTGTTGTGTTACATCTTAACGTTGACTCCTCCTCAYACAGGAAGSGCTGGGATCTCCTGACCAGCCATGGGTCTGAGGCAATGAAGGATATGGCAGCTGGACAATCTGCTTACTGAAGAACAGGCTAGCCCTGAGGAATACACACACACACACACACACACACAACACACACCCACACCAACACCACCCCCCCCACCCCCAAAAAAACCCACCCCCCCAAAAAAACCCCACACACACACCAAACACACACACACACACACACAACACACACACACACACACACAACCACCACCACACACACACACACACGACACACTACACACGCAGCATTCCACCAGGCATACGCACACACACACACACACACCACACACCACCACACACACACAGCCACACACACACACACACACCACACACCCACACACCAACACACACACACACACACACACACACACACACACACACAGTCATTGTACTTCCAAATACACTCTCGATTTGCACCATCCCCCACAGAATTCAACACAGACAGATCCCATTAACTAATTTCATCTAATTTCATCTATTCATCTATAGACTTGTCCTCTAAATCCACTTCAGCATTGCCAAGAACCGACTGTCCCATACCAACAAAATGCCATTACTTTGAATGGGAATGCAGTAAACACAGACAGTCTGTACATCAGAGATCTGCCAATACCTCTTCTTGACTTTTTTTCCTACGATGGGGAGAGGTTGGTGGCCAAATTTCTTCCTCAGCTTTCTCAGGGAGCCGCTGTCTGCAAAGCCGTAGATGGCTGACTTCCATGTCACAGACTTCCATGTCACAGCCTTCCATGTCACAGCCTCCCTACGGGGAAGGAAGGAACATCTCTTTAGCCAAGTCACCATCACAACAAACTGTTAAAGAGATACTTCATTTCAAAAATTCAGTCTGTCAGAATTCCCCATGGCAACAAACATATTTTTAAGGGATAGTCCACCCCTAAATGAAAGTTTGGCTGATATTTTCAGACCTCAAAAGTGGTTTATGAGACCACATCCCATGCCATTTGGTGTGTCGAACGAAATGATGAAATAGTCGGTGCCTATAGTTCGCTTTCCTTCAGGCAAATAGCTGGATCTACAAAATATGATGTGGACCTTGGACTCATCTCAGCATTAGATCTAAAACAGCTTACAAGCTTTGATTTTTAAGTGAACTTTAAATACTTTAACATAAGACTACATTTCCCATAAGGCATATGTAGGAAATAGGAAGTGAGAGCTGTCTACCGCACAGCTGTTAGTGTTCCTATTAACAGATATGACACAGGGTTATTATGTGTCCTTTGCTGAAGGAAAGACTGAACTAGTACACAGATAGAAACCTCATTGGAAACCAACAAGAGTACTGATGCAGTGAGTTCATAGTGCCTGTTTGAAAWGCAGCTAAAAACAAAAACATCTTCTTTGCCAAAATGGTGCTGTAATTTATAATTGATGACAGGAAAAACACCAGTAATAAAAAAAAGAGCCTGAAAATGCAATGTCAAGAGCAAAAATACGTCTGAGAAGTGGAATTGTAAATTCTTCACAGATGGCTGCCGGTACAAACACGCAGACACAAACAACTGTGTTGTTCTCTATAAACAAAAACATTCACGAACACAACTAACAGTGCAGCTCTCTACCTTTAAACTGGTCCCTGGTGTACAGGATGCTCATGTCAGCTGGGATGGAGTCAAATCCACAGCTGCCAATCACACTGCTGAGCTGGTCCAGCTGCATTCTCTCCAGGAACTATGGACCGTAACACAACACTACCATACAAACACTATGCCAATCGATCTGGTAGAGAGATATGGAATGCATCCTAAATAGCACCATCTTTCCTATGTAGTACACTACTTTTAACCAGACTGTTGCATAAAGCTCATACTGTCCTTGTCTGTGTGAAGTGCGATACCTTTCATAGACAGTAATAAAACTAGGTTGGTGTTAGAGGCTATCAATCAAACTAACAAATGAATAAAGCCCTTTTTACATCAGCTGATGTCACAAAGTGCTTATACAGAAACCCAGCCTATAACCCCAAACAGCAAGCAATGCAGGTGTAGAAGCACGGTGGCTAGGAAAAACTCCCTAGAAAGGCAGGAACCAAGGAAGAAACCTAGAAAAGAACCAGGTTCTGAGGGCTAGTAAAGGCAGCTAATAGAACCATAAAAACGTACAGCTGAAATGATGGTGTTGTATAACGATACTCTACCTGAGCTTCTTCACTGAAGTCTATAMAGGCCCTGACCACTGACTCACCATAAACTGTACTGGGGAGACAAGAAARGGGGACTCAATAAGATTTGGTGTTAATAGGGGTATCGGCGTGTGTGTGGCCCAGCCCCCGAAGTGACTCTCATCAATTGTATGCTCAGATTCTTCTGTGTYGTGTTCAGGAATTTARCCTTCTCTGTGTTGATCTCACCAACCCCCATTGTCACACCTCTGGGTAGCAAAGGTTCTGTTGTCTTTACAGGTCTGTAGGTCTGATATCTGATTCAAGGTTAATTTTACAGTAATGCTATTGGTCAACTACTCAGATTTTGAATGCAAACAACTCAGATGTTATAAAAGGGTCTTAGGTTCATTGTCTCTTTCTCTTTTTTGTTCCTGATYTGTGCTGGTGAGATACCTACACACTCTCTCTCCCATAAGCTATGGGCCATGGCACTCTCTCTCTCCCATAAGCTATGGACCATCGCACTCTCTCTCTCCCTCTCTGATCATGCTTAGAATAATGCCTTTATTAATGCTTTGTAGCTTAAGCTTTCTGCCTTGTGAATGTAATCATTCATTTTACAAAGTAATGAAATACACTTGTATTCAGAATTCCATTCCCCGACATTTCATGATAGCCTATTAGTGTAACTCAACTATGGTCTCTTGCATAATGCTAAATCATCTTTATGGAGTCAGATAAACATTTTAATAGGCTAATTGCATAGTCTTATTCCGGGTCACATATGAGATATTTATAATATAATATATATCCAATAATACCCCACTACAGTAAGTGATGACCCCGACGTGATGCTCAGACATCCAAACAATGTCATAAATTGTGATTGAGTCATCACGCTGGGCCTAGGTGCCTGCAAGTCGCCAGTCGCGAGTATCACCTGCTTTCATTCTTGCACTACGTGTACATATGTGTGTGTGTGCGTTAATCATCAACTCGTCATCACCTTATCAAAAGTCAAAAGTATACCATCATCTCCTTATATAATTCCCATATCTTTGCTTTTGCCAACATATTATTATGGTCCATACATACTGATAGAGCAGAGTCTACTGTAATGTACTGCAGTACCCAGGACACAGCCACAGTCAGCATATTCCTAACAAGCTTAATGCGCAGCGACAGTTTTCCAATTATCATTGGGGACAGGAGTACCTTGGGAGTCTGGACGAATGACAACTCAGGCCCACAGCTGTGAGAGGCCAACCAGACGCCTCCTTCCTCCCAGGTCTCAACAACAACAACACTCATTATAACTGGCCCCACACAGTTGAGAACAACCAGTCCTTGTTGGCACATGATGGCCCATGAGTCTGCTTCGGAAACACCAGCCGTGATTATTTCAACTTCAGTCCTTTAATAGCTCTGGCTTACCTGGAAACTGAGATCAAAGTTATCCTGAATGCATGCTCTGGTTAAAACTCCCACATTTACAGTGAATCATAGTAGCTTAATAAAGTAAGCATTTAGACTGATCATACAGTTTGGAAACATTTGCGTTGTAAGACCAGTTTGCACTGTTACTGATCCCACAAGGCAGTGGGGTCAGTATTAATTCATAGAGTAATTGGATTATTTATTAATTAATCCATGCTGTCACGCCCTGGCCTTAGAGATCCTTATTATTCTCTATGTTTGGTTAGGTCAGGGTGTGACTCGGGTGGGAAATTCTATGTTTTCTGTTTCTTTGTTTTTGGCCGAGTGTGGTTCCCAATCAGAGGCAGCTGTCTATCGTTGTCTCTGATTGGGGATCATACTTAGGCAGCCCTTTTTCCCACCATTAGGTTGTGGGATCTTGTTTTCTGTTTAGTTACTGTTGCCTGACAGAACTGTGCATTTTTTTATTAAATTAAAATCATGAACACTTTCCACGCTGCGCTTTGGTCTACTCTTCCTACCACCAACGAGAGCCGTTACACATGCATTCATTTATTCAGACTTAGTCATTATAAATCACATACAGTTATAACACCAACTGGGATTAAACTGCAGTATGCACCCATTTAGTGTTTAAATATTAAGTTGTGTTGTTGTTTACCCGTAGAGAACAACTACTGCGTGTGCATACTGTGTGTGCCTAGTCGTTCGAAGGTAACTGAAACCGTTGCCGCTGTAAATCATTATATAGTAGCCTAGTCAAACCATGCCTAACATAAAATCTTTATTTTACTGGCAGCAGGTAGTATACACTTGCCTCTCTTTTCTGGTTAGGCTAGTGTACAACACGTATGGAGCGTCACTCTTGGAGGCTTGGTTCAGACCTCCCTCCAGCCACTGTCTGCTTTGTCCAGCCAAGGCCCATTTCAGAGACCCACTGGGACCTTCAGCGCTCTGAGCCTCTTCCACCACAAACTGCCTGTTAAAACCAGAGGCTCCGAATATGATAATGTTGTCAGGCCTGGCAGAGTTTACAGTCAACATTGTGCACTAACGCACGCCTATTTACTCAGTGCAATGCGTAAATGAATCTGGGGGAGGGCAGACTACTGTAAAACACCCCTAGTATTGACTTGTGTTGTGATGTCAACCAATGCAACTACTATAATGTCAACCAATGCATTCGGTATTACGACAATGGTAGGCGGAATATAGCCAGAAGGAAATACTACACCACATGGGTAGGCATAATCTGAAATAACTCAAACTTTGTCTGAAAACATATAAGCTACGCAGAAATCTTGTTTGAGTCGACTGAGCTGTAGTCCAAAGCTTAATAGTATGCAGTATAATTAATACTACATTGATATTTTTCTAGATTCATAGTGGCTGGTTGGGTTTCATGATTTACTGAGACATCTTGTGGCCAGTTGGTGATATTACATCTTGAGTGGAGGCACTGTGTGTAGGCTACAACGTTGCACAACTCATGCCAGTGTGAACTGTAAAATAACATCAACATACCAAGTTTTCTTGATATCATTTATATTCCATTGAGAAAACAAGTCAACAAAAATACTGCAACATATAAACATGGATTGCATGATACAACACAATAGTAAACAACATACAGTGAAAATTAGAGGCAACATTCATTGACATTACTCAACCACAGCCATTTAGAGAGCATGGAAAGAGAACATAAGACGTTGACCAAAAACAACAATGTCAGAGGCAATAGATAGAACAGAAGTCTGGGACATTCCAATGGTAAACTGGGACTTCCTGTCTGATGTCCATCAAACACAGATTTGTGTGTGCTCTCTGTGCTGTCTGAACCAGCAGGAGAACACAACTGTCAGTCAACGAAGCACTGTGTGTCCTGGAGAGATACTGTGTCTAGATCAGGGTTCTCCAACTCTGGTCCTGGAGAGATACTGTGTCTAGATCAGGGTTCTCCAACTCTGGTCCTGGAGAGATACTGGGTCTAGATAAGGGTTCTCCAACTCTGGTCCTGGAGAGATACTGGGTCTAGATAAGGGTTCTCCAACTCTGGTCCTGGAGAGATACTGGGTCTAGATGGTTCTCCAACTCTGGTCCTGGAGAGATACTGGGTCTAGATCAGGGTTCTCCAACTCTGGTCCTGGAGAGATACTGTGTGTGCATGATTTTGATCCAGCCCTGCAATATAGTCTTCAGATTGGACCACAGTTAGCAGAATCAGGTGTTACTGCTGGGCTGGAATGAAAGCCTGCACACCCACTAGATCTCTGATTTGGAGATCCTTGACGTACAGTAGATATACGTAAACAACGCCTATTCATGAAAGCAAGGGAATGGATTTGTATTGAATACATTAAAATATACTCATAGAATAAAATACAAATAAAGGACATTAAGGGCTGTACGGATACATGAGCTGCACAACTAGACAAAAGTGCCTGAGATGTTGAGTAAGTACAGTACTGAATGTCATGACTACATTAAAATGCATTGCTGTATGAACATTGACCTTAGTTCATTTTGTCATACCAAGAGCCATACATACAGTACCTATCATGCATATTTGTATTGATATCGTTACTCGGTTATCAGCAAATTACTTCACAATGTGCCAATTCCAGAGAGCCGTTCTACACAAATGTGGACTTTCATTTGCAGTGGTCAACAACCATGAGTTCCTTCAGAGGAATGTAAGAGTAATTCCAAACCCAAGTCTCCACGTACAAAAACATCTGCAAAATGTACAACATGTAGGCTATATTTGACAAGTCAAGGAGTCAAGGACTCGAGGCAACAAGTCGAGGAGGAAGTGTCCTTTCAATCCCCAACAAGTCTTTGTTTTTTAATAGCATACTGTACCCCAAGTTTTACTATGAGGCTCTCAAATCCAGATAAACAGATTTACTGTTTATCGAATTGTATCTGTTTTTCAGATAAACATCTTTACAAATTCAGATTAACATATTTTCTCATAAAAAATTTGAACTGGAATATACAGGTAACTACCAAGATAAAGGAAACACTTGAGTAAATGAGGGATACAAAGGATATTTACAGCAGGTGCTTCCACACAGGTGTGGTTCCTGAGTTAATTAAGCAATTAACTTCCCATCATGCTTAGGGTCATGTATAAAAATGCTGTTGCCCACTATTTTGGGATCTAAGTGACTTTGAAAAAACAGTCTAAAAGGAGCATAGGGAGTTTAAAGTGTGTGTGTGTGTGTGTGTGTGTGTGTGTGTGTGTGGTGGTGTGTGGGATACAAAGTATATTGACAGCAGGTGCTTCCACACAAGTGTGGTTCCTGAGTTAATTAAGCAATTAACATCCCATCATGCTGTCTGTCTGTCTGTCTGTTCTGAGTATCAGTCTCCAGATCTCAATCAAATTCAACACTTATGGGAGATTCTGGAGTGTTTTCCACCACCATCAACAAAACAACAAACATGTCTTGTGGAAGAAGGGTGTCGCATCCTCCAACAGAGTTCCAGACACTGAATCTATGCCAAGGTGCTTTGGAAGCTGTTCTGGCGGCTCGTGGTGACCCAACTCCTCTATTAAGATACTTTATGTTGGTGTTTCCTTTATTTTGGCAGTTACCTGTACCCTACAATGCTATGCTTTGTTCCTCTGTGGTTTTGGGAGCTCTTTTGTGCAGCGTCCACAAGTTAAAACAAGAGGTTAAAAACAAGATGGGAGGCAGTGTTCTGGAAACAGTTTGGACTGCATCTGAAATGTCAGTCAGTAAAACGGCTGTAATTTTGTCTCCTGTTGGGTCAATGATCATAAGCCCGTTCAGTCTTTATTTCAGGCCCTTCCACGAGAAATCAATGACCTTATGACCTTGACTGCTACAGTAGGTAGGTTCTTCTGTATGTTTAGTCCATAGACTGCTACAGTAGGTAGGTTCTTCTGTATGTGTAGTCCATAGACTGCTACAGTAGGTAGGTTCTTCTGTATGTTTAGTCCATAGACTGCTACAGTAGGCAGGTTCTTCTGTATGTTTAGTCCATAGATTGCTACAGTAGGTAGGTTCTTCTGCATGTTTAGTCCATAGATTGCTACAGTAGGCAGGTTCTTCTGTATGTTTAGTCCATAGACTGCTACAGTAGGCAGGTTCTTCTGTATGTTAGTCATAATCATAGACTGCTACAGTAGGTAGGTTCTTCTGTATGTTTAGTCCATAGACTGCACAGTAGGCAGGTTCTTCTGTATGTGTAGTCCATAGATTGCTACAGTAGGCAGGTTCTTCGGTATGTGTAGTCCATAGACTGCTACAGTAGCAGGTTCTTCTGTATGTTTAGTCCATAGACTGCTACAGTAGGTAGGTTCTTCTGTATGTTTAGTTCATAGACTGCTACAGTAGGCAGGTTCTTCTGTATGTTAGTCCATAGACTGCTACAGTAGGCAGGTTCTTCTGTATGTTTAGTCATAGATTGCTACAGTAGGCAGGTTCTCTGTATGTTTAGTCCATAACTACAGTGGGCTACTGAGTCTATATCACATCTGCGGCAGTAGGTAAGTGACTGTTATGTTCTGCTGCAGATGAAAGTAAGTACTGTAATGTCTGACTGTATGTCCTGACTGCAGCAGCGTAAGTGACTTATGTCCTGACGGTAGTTCCTTGCTGCAGCAGTAAGTGACTGTTGTATGTCCTGACTGCAGCAGTAGTGATGTATGTCCTGACTGTCAGCAGTAATACTAGTCTGACTTGCAGCAGTAATGACTATGTCTGACTGCAGTAGTACGTGATTGTATGTTCCTGACTGCAGCAGTAATGACTGTATGTCCTACTGCAGCAGTAATGACTATGTCCTGCTGCAGCAGTAAGTGACTGTATGTCCTGACTGCAGCAGTAAATGACTGTATGTCTGACTGCGAGCAGTAAATGACTGTATGTGCCTGACTGCAGCAGTGACGTGATTAGTATGTCCTGACTGCAGCAGTAAAAATGACTGTATGTCCCTGACTGCAGCAGTAAATGACTGTATGTCCTGACTGCAGCAGTACGTGATTGTATGTCCTGACTGCAGCAGTAAATGACTGTATGTCCTGACGCAGCAGTAAATGACTGTATGTCCTGACTGCAGGCAGTAAATGACTGATCCTGACTGCAGCAGTACGTGATGTATGTCCGTGACTGCAGCAGTAAATGCTGTATGGTCCTGACTGCAGCAGTAAATAATGTATGTCCTACTGCAGGCAGTAAATGACTGTATGTCCTGACTGCAGCAGTAAATGACTGTATGTCCTGACTGCAGCAGTAAATGACTGTATGTCCTGACTGCAGCAGTAATGAACTGTATGTCTACGACCTGCAGTAGTACGTGATTGTATGTCCTGACTGCAGTAGTAATGATTGTATGTCCTACTGCAGCAGTAATGACTGTATGTCCTAACTGCAAGCAGTAATTGACTGTAGTCTGAGCGCGGCAGTAAATGACTGTATGTCCTACTGCAGCAGTGAATGACTGTATGTCCTGACTGACAAGCAGTAATGACTGTATGTCCTGACTGCAGCAGTATCAATGACTGTATGTCCTGACTGCGCAGCAGAGATGACCTGGTATGTCCTGACTGCAGCAGTAATGATGTTATGTCTGACTGCATGTCTAGTGGCAGTAAATACTGTATGTCCTGACTGCAGTAGTAGTGATTGTATGTTCCTGACTGCCAGCAGTAATACTGTATGTCATGACTGTATGTCCTGCTGCAGCAGTAAATGACTGTATGTCCTGACTGCAGCAGTAAATGACTGTATGTCCTGACTGCAGCAGTAAATGACTGTATGTCCTGACTGCAGCAGTAAATGACTGTATGTCCTGACTGCACAGTAAATGACTGATATGTCCTGACTGCAGCAGTAATGACTGTATGTCTGACTGCAGCAGTAAATGACTGTATTCCTGACTGTCCAGCGTCAATGACTGTATGTCCTGACTGCTATGTCCTGACTGCAGCAGTAAATGACTGTATGTCCTGACTGCAGTAGTAGACTAAGTCCTGACTATGATCATATGGGCATCCAGTGTCTGAGCCTATCCAGGAAGCGTTGTACGTGCACAACGTAAAAGTCTACGTTGTGAGAGAAATCAATGCAGATGCTACTGTATGTGTCCGCTAGGGTGCAGTACAGAGCCGTCCCGCCCAGACTGATCACCACGGTTACCAGGCACAACAACAGCAGGATCAAACACGAGTCTCCGCCCACCTCGTCTGCACAGAGAAAAAAACATACTAATTCATATTTTGAACAAGATAATGGTGCATGGTGCAGATGGTATACACAGATGGTATGAGGTGTTACTACAATGTTATTATATTTGTATTAATTTATAATACGTATAGCTTGTATAGACTGTGTGTAGGGGGAGGGGCATGGTGCTTGCAACACCAGAGTTGTGGGTTTGATTCCCACAGGGGACCAGTACGTAAATATATACACTCACTACTGTTAGTCGCTCTGGATAAGMGCGTCCACTAAAACATGTGTGTGAGAAGACAGAGGTTGTTTTTGGGATGATTCATACCTGGTTCCATGCCGTCCTCTGGCTGGCTGAAGTGCACCTTACGTATGGAGTTGTGTTTGGCTGCATCGGGACCCTCGGGGGGCAGGCCATCTAACGATGCCCTCCTCCTCTTTAGAATGGACACCAGGCCGTCTGCTGAGGAGCTCTGGAGGGGAGCAGAGTGCCGGGAGTCAGAGATACTATGACAGGGAAAAGATGGAAAATCCCAGGCTATATCTGAAATGGCACCATGTTCCCTATATAGAGAGCTACATTTGACCAGCTCAATAGCGCCACCTAGAGGTGAAATGATGTGTATGTTCACACAACAAACTGCAATGATGCACAGATGTAGGTTTTGATCACCCTGCTGTTGCAGGAAACGCAAACTGTATTCAAGGTCTAAAAAAGGTTGTAATGTTTTGTCATTTGAGGACGTCATTGTCACAACCATTGACTGATTTATTTAATAGGACCTGTATGTGAGCTATTTTTTCTACAGGCGTCTATTGTGGCCCTTTAATGACATCATAGCCTCTGTGTCCTGTCCTCAAATCTCACTGAGTTCCACCCATGGCCACGTCGCTTGGTGTGGCACAGCACATGGAATGAAGTAACAAACACAGCCAACTCTGATTACAGACCCAGCTCCTCTGCCAAGACTTCTCTGGGCTCCCTTGAGCCTGTCCAGGGCTGTGTGTCAATCCAAAATGTGTGTCCCCTCCTAAACAAGAGACAGAGACAGAAAGAACATGCAGAGACAGAGACAGAGAGAGAAGAGACAGAGACAGAGAGAGAAGAGAGAGACAGAGAGATAATGCGGTAAACATGAGGCCATTAATGTCTCAGTGTTTCCTCACCTCCTCCACTTGAGACAGTTTGTCCAGGTCTTTGGCTGAGGCTTGGGGAACCCCCGCTGGCCACTCTACCACCTGCACCTCCTCTTCTGGACTCTCCTCAAACACCTCCTCTTCATCCACCCCCTGCCCTTCCTTCTCCAACTCTTCCTTTCCTCGCTCTCCCTCCCCTCCTCCCTCCTCCTCAGCCATGTCAGGGACAGCTCCTGTTGACGTGGTCTCCTTAACATCCTCCTCACTCTGTCTTACAGGGTTGTTGACTCTGACTGCAGAGACAAGAGAAGTGTTGCTTAAAGCACGGACACACCGGTAGCGTTTGCCAGCTAAGAGTACTCAGCACCTCTGAACAGAGTGTCGGACGTAATTTACAAACCGAGTGCAAACCGGTTCTACATGTAGAATCACATAAAAATGGCATCAGTTAGATGGCCACCGGCAGGGTAGTCCCTCAAACACGACGAACGAACGGCGAACGAACAGCAGATGATCAGCAGATCGATTACAGTACTACTGATCACCTGGCTTCACCATAGACAGACACACACACACACTAACACACTAAAAGTACTGTAGATATAGCTGAGACAGTACGGAAGCATCATCTGACATCAGATTCCATTTTATGAGCCCGTATTGAACCAAACTACACTCATCAACCTCGTATTCACATCTCTAGGCTAAGTGGCCATACTATAATATTGATTTAGGAATTCATATGATGTGTTTTGTGTTGACCTTTTCCATGATGGGATGGTGACCTTTCTTTCTCTCTCCCATCATACTGCCCCCTGGTGTTGTGGCTGTCTTTCAGCACCGTGTCTGCCATGCTCTGGGGGGAAAAACAGCTCTATCATGAATGTCATACCACAAAAACACTCATCTTATGTGATGGATTAAGAAACATGTTATGTATTTTCTTACCATTTTCGCACTAAGCATTGGTCTATAGAGAGAGAGAGAGAGAGAGAGAGAGACAGATTGGGTAAACTGATGTTTTGAAGCAAATTTGATTTAAAAATGTTAAAGCTAACATGACCGGAGGCCACTACAGTAAGTTGGTGTCTGGCATCCAGCTGAATCAATCTACCACAAGCCACTGGGTCGTTCAACCAATTAGGTGCCTTTTCAGTAGTATAACTCATAAAAAAGAGTTTGAATTAAAAAAAAAAACATTTTCCCATCTCAAAAAATAAAGTAACGGGGTTGACAATTTGGTCTTACTGTAAATCAGCCATAAATCCCCATGTRCTTGTTGTGTGCAACCTGGAGGGGCACTTGAATGCAAGCTTCACAAAACTAAAACATTTAGAAAAAATGTCTAGCCTGTCTATCTCTGGGTAACAGGGTTGACGTGTTCTGCTCGACCCGCTCAGTTTTCCAACACTAAACACCAGAACATGGTCAAAAAGAGTAAAACCAGCTCACCTGCTTTTACACTATGATTAGATGTTCAACATTTCTTTAGAAACAAAAATATTTAAAAAGGAAGAGTTTCACGATATTAAAAAGATAGTTCAGTTCACGTAAGAGGGTTGAACTTAAAATGAGGGCCAGGTTGTTGTTGTTTTTTACCTTAAAATGAATCACATGAAATAAATAATTATCTTCAGAAATGACTAGGGCTTTACAATGATGGTGAAAACTAGGATGCACAGAGGGACAATTATGGCACTTTAGCAAGTCTTTATTCATATTCAAAATCAGATTTATAGAATTTTCCAAAAGGTCTATTTTAAAGGGCACTTAATTTAATAAGACAGGCCTTTAAAATGCAATATTTGTGCACAATTTCTACTTGAAATACCAAAGGGACGCAAAAAGGCACTCATTTCATGGAACGACCCTACTAACACACCAAGAGACATGGGCGGGGTTCTGTGACTGAAAACATATCTGAGTCTATAGCTTAGTAGAGTAAGTAAGTCAATTAAATGAGCATTAGTTAATTAAGGTGTGGTTTCATGTCTAGACAACAACCGCTAGCGTGGGATGCTTATGTTCAACATTCAAACATAGGGTATGATCTCACATATTATGATTTGAGCTAATAAATCACGTATTAATGAAAATATACATTTAAATGCAGACAGTGTTTGTTGTTCAAATTCCTTTGATCCCTGTATGGAGCGGTAGTATTGTGGGTGGTGACAGACTGTGACAAACTAAAGTAAATAGGCATGATTTGCTTTCCCTTCTACTGACACAATCAGTACCACTGCTGCAACTAACTGTCTAAGTGATTGTGCATTTAGTCCCAGTTCTAGAACAGCACTATAACACATCAGTAAGTTATGGTCCACCAGTATCTAGCTCACCTCTGGTGCGTCCTGCAGATCTGGCGCAGTATTTCTATGTGTTCCTGTCCAGTGCTGTTGGTCTCAGCTGGGGAGGTGCTCTCTGCTACTCTGTTACATTCTCTCCACTGGCTCTCTGAAAGCACACATGACACACAGGTTATGATTAACACACACACACACACACACACACACACACACACACACACACACACACACACACACGACATCCTAAAATCAGTGTCACCACCAGTTCCCAGTGACATCCTAAATCATTGTCACCCACAGTTCCCAGGGGAGTGATTCCTAATCATGGGTGTCAACCACAATTCCAGAGGACGATCCTAAATCAGTGTCACCACAGTTCCCAGAGTGTTATCCTAAATCAGTGTCCACCACAAGGTTCCAGTAGTTGATATCCTAAAGCCAGTGTCACCACATTTCCCAGGGACATCCTAAAATCAGTTCACGCACAGTTCCAGAATGATATTCCTAAATTAGTGTCACCACAGTTGCCAAGATGATATCCTAAATCAGTGCACCACAGTTCCCAGAAGGATATTCCGTAAATCAGTGTCACCACAGTTCCCAGAGCTTACATCCTAAATCCAGTGTCACCCACAGTTCCAGAGTGATTATCCTAAATCGTGTCACCACAGTATCCCAGAGTGATATCCTAAATCAGTGTCACCACAGCTTCCCCAGAGGATATCCTAAATCCAGGTCACCACAGTTCCCAAGAGTGACATCCTAAATCAGCTGTCAACCACAGTTTCCCAAGAGTGACAGGCCTAAAATCAGGTGTCACCACAGTTCCCAAAGCTTTCGAAAGAAATACACTGCAATATCAACAGCCTCCATTAAAAAAACATAGTGAGAAAGTAGTAGCAAATGTGATGGGCAAGGATACAGTCTCATCCAGGGAGTAGCCGGGCCTGCTGCGATCTGTGAAGAACAGACAGAGAGAGAGCAAGAGGAGAGAAAGAGTTAACAGTTTGCCAATGTTAAGCATATGTTTCACATGCCAATAAAGTCCTAAATTGAAATGAATTGAGAGGGGGGGGGGGGAGGGGAATACAAACCA